>NC_031970.2:36638607-36781107 GCF_001858045.2 Oreochromis niloticus
AGATTAATTTTTTCGCTCCTCTCACTCTAGCAGTTGAGCTGTCTCACTCTAGCCCCAACATTCCGTCCCATACACACCCATTATAAACTCTGAAACGGCTGAAAAAACATCATGAAACTTAAACTGGAACTGAAGAAAAAGTATAAAGATATTGAAAAGATAAATACAAGTTGAATAGTTGAATGTCTTGTCTTCGTTTTAAAGTTTGAATGGTGGCTCTATGTCAACGTATGTTGAAGTAGATACAGTTTGAAAATGAGTAAGTTGAATGAGGATTTGAAGGGTCTCCCCATTGAAATACATGGGAAATTTTTGTTGAAAAAAGTTGAATAAAATTAAAAATATAAATGTTATAAATGAGAAAAATAGAAGCAGTCATGTCCAAAAGAAGAGGAATCTAACGGTGTTTGAATGGTTTTTCTAAGTTGAACGGTTTTGAAGGAGATACAGTACAAAAACGTACGGAATATAATAATAATAATAATAATAATAATAAGTGAAAACAATACTGTGAATGCTTTTACAAGCATTCACACTAACTAGAAAGTGCATTTTCTGAAGAAACTGCAGTGTGAATGCTTGAATCTGAATATATGCACTGAAATGAATTAATTGCTGAATTTTAAGTTAAAAATGTTGAATGAGATGAAAATACAGAAATTTTAACCTGAAAACAAAAGTGCTGAACTTTAAAGCTGATGTTCACACAGAAGAAGTTGGAAAATAGCTGAAAATGTTTTAAATGTAAATTAGAAAAACCTAAGAAATGAGAAAAGAAATTTAGAGTCAGAAAACATCTGAATGAATATTAAAAGTTCATATTCTTTGAATCACTGAATGACTAAAATGTGATCCCTCCACTTGGATCCACACAGTTTAAAAAGTTTACATCTCTGAGCTTTGAAAGACACTGTGTTGGAAAGAGAAAACGATGGCCGTTTTGAGGGTAAAATGATGGCTGTAGGGCAAACACTGTGGACACAGCAGCAGTTGAAAGAGAAGTGTTTAAGATGAATCTTGGCACAGTGAGAGAGAGCTCGTTAGGCAGGCAGGTGTGAGCCTGGTTGCTATAGTGACTGCACCAATGGCTCCATACACACGCACACAGACATGCACCTCACTTTTGCTGCTTAAATGAACAGAAAAGTCAGGCCGAAACAAATCGCTCCCAAATGAAAAGTACAGGTCCTATTGACAAATTCTTTCACCGTGAGCGGCAGCAATGTCCAGTCTACCTAATTCTCAGTTTCATGCCTGTGGAGTTTATTATATGGACGTGGTACAGTGTAAAGACAGCCTGCTCTTCTGATTTTCAAAGGAACTTTCTGAGCATTTTAACATTGGAGTCTATGGAGGAGTTGGAGGGAGGAGGCTGTGCTTGGTGACATTTATGAAAGAACCATAACACCTAGACAATAGTAACACATTGGATGAAAGAGGACAGCGATGGCTACGTTTTGAGGGTAAAATCATACCTGTAGAGAACGCTGCGGACACAGCAGCAGTTTTAAAAAATATTTAAGATTAATTTTTTTGCTCTCTCACTCTAGCAGTTGAGCTGTCTACTCTAGCCCAACATTCCGTCCATACACACCCATTATAAACTCTGAAAGGCTGAAAAACATCATGAAACTTAAACTGGAATGAAGAAAAAGTATAACAGATATTGAAAGATAATACAAGTTGAATAGTTGAATGTCTTGTCTTCGTTTTAAAGTTTGAATGGTGGCTCTATGTAAGATATGGAAGTAGATACAGTTTGAAAATGAGTAAGTTGAAGAGGATTTGAAGGGTCTCCCCATTGAAATACATGGGAAATTTTTGTTGAAAAAAGTTGATAAAATTAAAAATATAAATGTTAAAAATGAGAAAATAGAAGCAGTCTGTCCAAAGAAAGGAATCTAATGTGTTTGAATGGTTTTCTAAGTGAACGGTTTTGAAGGTAATAGTACAAAAAACGTACGGAATATATAATAAATAATATATAATAAAGATTGAAGAACAATACTGTGAATGCTTTTACAAGCATTCACACTAATAATGATAGAACTGCTCAAAATCGCATTTTCTGAAGAAACTGCAGTGTGAATGCTTGAATTGAATGTATGCATGAAATGAATTAATGCTGAATTAAGTTAAAAATAAAAATGTTGATGAGTGAAAATACAGATTTTACCTGAAAACAAAAGTGCAGAACTTTTGAAAGCTGATGTTCACACAAAAGAAGTTGGAAAATAGCTGAAAAGTTCTTAATTAAATTTGGAAAACCTAAGAAATGAGAACAGAAAATTTAGAGTCAGAAAACATCTGAATGAATATTAAAAGTTCATATTCTTTGAATCACTGAATGACTAAAGTGAATCCCTCCACTTGGATCACACACTTTTAAAGGTTTACATCTCTGAGCTTTGAAAGACATGCTGTTGGAAAGAGAAGAACGATGGCTTCGTTTTGAGGGTAAAATGATGGCTGTAGAGCAAACACTGTGGACACAGCAGCAGTTGAAAGAGAAGTGTTTAAGATGAATATTGGCACAGTGAGAGAGAGCTCGTTAGGCAGGCAGGCAGGTGTGAGCCTGGTTGCTATAGTGACTGCACCCATGGCTCCATACACACGCGCACAGACATGCACCTCACTTTGCTGCTTAAAATGAACAGAAAAGTCAGGTCGAAACAAATCGCTCCAATGAAAGTACAGGTCCTATTGACAAATTCTTTCACCGTGAGGACAGCAATGTCCAGTCTACCTAATTCTCAGTTTCATGCTGTGGAGTTTATTATATGGACGTGGTGACAGTGTAAAGACAGCCTGCTCTTCTGATTTTCAAAGAACTTCTGAGCCATTTTAACATTGGAGTCTATGGAGGAGTTGGAGGGAGGAGGCTGTGCTTTGGTGACATTTATGAAAGAACCATAACACCTAGTACAATAGTAACACATTGGATGAAAGAGGACAGCGATGGCTACGTTTTGAGGGTAAAATCATACCTGTAGAGCAAACGCTGCGGACACAGCAGCAGTTTTAAAAAAGATTTTAAGATTAATTTTTTTCGCTCCTCTCACTCTGGCAGTTGAGCTGTCTCACTCTAGCCCCAACATTCCGTCCCATACACACCCATTATAAACTCTGAAACGGCTGAAAAATCATCATGAAACTTAAACTGGAACTGAAGAAAAAGTATAATAGATATTGAAAAGATGAATACAAGTTGATTAGTTGAATGTCTTGTCTTCGTTTTAAAGTTTGAATGGTGGCTCTATGTCACCGTATGTGGAAGTAGATACAGTTTAAAGAGAGTGAGTTGAATGAGAATTTGAAGGGTCTCCCATTGAAATACATGGGAAATTTTTTTGAAAAAAGTTGAATAATTTAAAATATAAATGTTATAAATGAGAAAATAGAAGCAGTCATGTCCAAAAGAAGAGGAATCTAACGGTGTTTGAATGGTTTTCTAAGTTGAACGGTTTTGAAGGAGATACAGTACAAAAAACGTACGGAATCTATAATAATAAAATAGAACTAGAAAGTGCATTTTCTGAAGAAACTGCAGTGTGAATGCTTGAATCTGAATATATGCACTGAAAAGAATTAATTGCTGAATTTTAAGTTAAAAATGTTGAATGAGATGAAAAATACAGAAATTTGCACCTGAAAACAAAAGTGCTGAACTGCTAAAAGCTGACAACACAGGAAGAAGTTGGAAAAGAGCTGAAAATGTTTTAAATGTAATTAGAAAACCTAAGTAATGAGAAAGAAAATTTAGAGTCAGAAAACATCTGAATGAATATTAAAAGTTCATATTCTTTGAATGACTGAATGACTAAAATGTGATCCTCCACTTGGATCCACACAGTTTTAAAGCTTTACATCTCTGAGCTTTGAAAGACACAGTGTTGGAAAGAGAAGAACGATGGCGACGTTTTGAGGGTAAAATGATGTCTGTAGAGCAAACACTGTGGACACAGCAGTAGTTGAAAGAGAAGTGTTTAAGATGAATCTTGGCACAGTGAGAGAGAGAGAGCTCATTAGGCAGGCAGGTGTGAGCCTGGTTGCTATAGTGACTGAGCCAGGGGCTCCATACACACGCACAGACATGCACCTCACTTTTGCTGCTTAAAATGAACAGAAAAGTCAGGCCCAAACAAATCCTTCCCAAATGAAAAGTACAGGTCCTATTGACGAAATTCTTTCACCGTGAGCGGCAGCAATGTCCAGTCTACCTAATTCTCAGTTTTCATGCCTGTGGAGTTTATTATATGGACGTGGTGACAGTGTAAAAACACCATGCTCTTCTGATTTTCAAACGAACCTTCTGAGCCATTTTAACATTAGAGTCTATGGAGGAGTTGGAGGGAGGAGGCTGTGCTTTGGTGACATTTATGAAAGAACCATAACACCTAGTACAATAGTAAACACATTGGATGAAAGAGGACAGCGATGGCTACGTTTTGAGCGTAAAATCATACCTGTAGACAAACACGTGGACACAGCAGCAGTTTAAAAATATTTTCAGATTAATTTTTTTGCTCCTCTCACTCTAGCAGTTGAGCTGTCTCACTCTAGCCCCAACATTCCGTCCCATACACACCCATTATAAACTCTGAAATGGGTGAAAAAACATCATGAAACTTAAACTGGAACTGAAGAAAAAGTATAACAGATATTGAAAAGATAAATACAAATTGAATAGTTGAATGTTTTGTCTTCGTTTTAAAGTTTGAATGGTGGCTCTATGTCAACGTATATGGAAGCAGATACAGTTTGAAAATGAGTAAGTTGAAGGAGAATTTGAAGGGTCTCCCCATTGAAATACATGGGAAATTTTTGTTGAAAAAAGTTGAATAAAATTAAAAATATAAATGTTAAAAATGAGAAAAATAGAAGCAGTCATGTCCAAAAGAAGAGGAATCTAACGGTGTTTGAATGGTTTTTCTAAGTTGAACGGTTTTGAAGGAGATAGACTACAAAAAACGTACGGAATATATAATAAAATATAACTAGAAAGTGCATTTTCTGAAGAAACTGCAGTGTGAATGCTTGAATCTGAATGTATGCACTGAAATGAATTAATTGCTGAATTTTAAGTTAAAAATGTTGAATGAGACGAAAAATACAGAAATTTGCACCTGAAAACAAAAAAGCTGAACTGCTAAAAGCTGACATCCACAGAGAAGTAGTTGGAAAAGAGCTGAAAATGTTTTAAATGTAAATTAGAAAAACCTAAGAAATGAGAAAAGAAAATTTAGAGTCAGAAACATCTGAATGAATATTAAAAGTTCATATTCTTTGAATCACTGAATGACTGAAATGTGATCCCTCCACTTGGATCCACACAGTTTAAAAAGTTTATATTTCTGAGCTTTGAAAGACATGCTGTTGGAAAGAGAACATCGATGGCGACGTTTTGAGGGTAAAATGATGGCTGTAGGGCAAACACTGTGGACACAGCAGCAGTTGAAAGAGAAGTGTTTAAGATGAATCTTGGCACAGTGAGAGAGAGAGCTCGTTAAGCAGGCAGGTGTGAGCCTGGTTGCTATAGTGACTGCACCCAATGGCCCCATACACACGCAGACATGCACCTCACTTTTGCTGCTTAAAATGAACAGAAAAGTCAGGCCCAAACAAATCGCTCCCAAATGAAAAGTACAGGTCCTATTGACGAAATTCCTTCACCGTGAGCGGCAGCAATGTCCAGTCTACCTAATTCTCAGTTTTCATGCCTGTGGAGTTTATTATATGGACGTGGTGACAGTGTAAAAACACCATGCTCTTCTGATTTTCAAACGAACTTTCTGAGCCATTTTAACATTAGAGTCTATGGAGGAGTTGGAGGGAGGAGGCTGTGCTTTGGTGACATTTATGAAAGAACCATAACACCTAGTACAATAGTAAACACATTGGATGAAAGAGGACAGCGATGGCTACGTTTTGAGGGTAAAATCATACCTGTAGACCAAACACCGTGGACACAGCAGCAGTTTTAAAAAATATTTTCAGATTAATTTTTTCGCTCCTCTCACTCTAGCAGTTGAGCCTTCTCACTCTAGCCCCAACATTCCGTCCCATACACACCCATTATAAACTCTGAAACGGCTGAAAAAACATCATGAAACTTAAACTGGAACTGAAGAAAAAGTATAACAGATATTGAAAAGATAAATACAAGTTGAATAGTTGAATGTCTTGTCTTCGTTTTAAAGTTTGAATGGTGGCTCTATGTCAACCTATGTTGAAGTAGATACAGTTTGAAAATGAGTAAGTTGAATGAGGATTTGAAGGGTCTCCCCATTGAAATACATGGGAAATTTTTGTTGAAAAAAGTTGAATAAAATTAAAAATATAAATGTTAAAAATGAGAAAAATAGAAGCAGTCATGTCCAAAAGAAGAGGAATCTAACGGTGTTTGAATGGTTTTTCTAAGTTGAACGGTTTTGAAGGAGATACAGTACAAAAAACGTACGGAATATATAATAAAATATAACTAGAAAGTGCATTTTCTGAAGAAACTGCAGTGTGAATGCTTGAATCTGAATGTATGCACTGAAATGAATTAATTGCTGAATTTTAAGTTAAAAATAAAAATGTTGAATGAACCTGAAAATACAGAGTTTTTAACCTGAAAACAAAAGTGCAGAACTTTTGAAAGCTGATGTTCACACAGAATAAGTTGGAAAATAGCTGAAAAGGTTTTAAATGTAAATTAGAAAAACCTAAGAAATGAGAAAAGAAAATTTAGAGTCAGAAAACATCTGAATGAATATTAAAAGTTCATATTCTTTGAATCACTGAATGACTGAAATGTGTGATCCCTCCACTTGGATCCACACAGTTTAAAAAGTTTATATTTTTGAGCTTTGAAAGACATGCTGTTGGAAAGAGAACATCGATGGCGACGTTTTGAGGGTAAAATGATGGCTGTAGAGCAAACACTGTGGACACAGCAGCAGATGAAAGAGAAGTGTTTAAAATGAATCTTGGCACAGTGAGAGAGAGAGCTCGTTAAGCAGGCAGGTGTGAGCCTGGTTGCTATAGTGACTGCACCCAATGGCCCCATACACACGCAGACATGCACCTCACTTTTGCTGCTTAAAATGAACAGAAAAGTCAGGCCGAAACAAATCGCTCCCAAATGAAAAGTATAAGTCGTATTGACAAAATTCTTTCACCGTGAGCGGCAGCAATGTCTAGTCTACCTAATTCTCAGTTTTCATGCCTGTGGAGTTTATTATATGGACGTGGTGACAGTGTAAAGACAGCCTGCTCCTCTGATTTTCAAAGGAACTTTCTGAGCCATTTTAACATTGGAGTCTATGGAGGAGTTGGAGGGAGGAGGCTGTGCTTTGGTGACATTTATGAAAGAACCATAACACCTAGCACAATAGTAAACACATTGGATGAAAGAGGACAGCGATGGCTACGTTTTGAGGGTAAAATCATACCTGTAGAGCAAACGCTGCGGACACAGCAGCAGTTTTAAAAAAGATTTTAAGATTAATTTTTTCGCTCCTCTCACTCTAGCAGTTGAGCTGTCTCACTCTAGCCCCAACATTCCGTCCCATACACACCCATTATAAACGCTGAAATGGCTGAAAAAACATCATGAAACTTAAACTGGAACTGAAGAAAAAGTATAACAGATATTGAAAAGGTAAATACAAGTTGAATAGTTGAATGTCTTGTCTTCGTTTTAAAGTTTGAATGGTGGCTCTATGTCAACGTATGTTGAAGTAGATACAGTTTGAAAATGAGTAAGTTGAATGAGGATTTGAAGGGTCTCCCCATTGAAATACATGGGAAATTTTTGTTGAAAAAAGTTGAATAAAATTAAAAATATAAATGTTAAAAATGAGAAAAGTAGAAGCAGTCATGTCCAAAAGAAGAGGAATCTAACGGTGTTTGAATGGTTTTTCTAAGTTGAACGGTTTTGAAGTAGTAGGACTACAAAAAACGTACGGAAGAATAAAATAGAATAATAATAACTAGAAAATGCATTTTCTGAAGAAACTGCAGTGTGAATGCTTGAATCTGAATGTATGCACTGAAATGAATTAATTGCTGAATTTTAAGTTAAAAATGTTGAATGAGATGAAAAATACAGAAATTTGTACCTGAAAACAAAAAAGCTGAACTGCTAAAAGCTGACAACCACAGAGAAGAAGTTGGAAAAGAGCTGAAAATGTTTTAAATGTAAATTAGAAAAACATAAGAAATGACAAAAGACTATTTAGAGTCAGAAAACATCTGAATGAATATTAAAAGTTCATATTCTTTGAATCACTGAATGACTAAAATGTGATCCCTCCACTTGGATCCACACAGTTTAAAAACTTTACATATCTGAGCTTTCAAAGACACTCTGTTGGAAAGAGAACAACGATGGTGACGTTTTGAGGGTAAAATGATGGCTGTAGAGCAAATACTGTGGACACAGCAGCAGTTGAAAGAGAAGTGTTTAAGATGAATCTTGGCAGAGTGAGAGACAGAGCTCATTAGGCAGGCAGGTGTGAGCCTGGTTGCTATAGTGACTGCACCCACTGGCTCCATACACACGCGCACAGACATGCACCTCACTTTTGCTGCTTAAAATGAATAGAAAAGTCAGGTCGAAACAAATCGCTCCCAAATGAAAAGTACAGGTCCTATTGACAAAATTCTTTCACCGTGAGCGGCAGCAATGTCCAGTCTACCTAATTCTCAGTTTTCATGCTTGTGGAGTTTATTATATGGACGTGGTGACAGTGTAAAGACAGCCTGTACTTCTGGTTTTCAAACGAACCTTCTGAGCCATTTTAACATTAGAGTCTATGGAGGAGTTGGAGGGAGGAGGCTGTGCATTGGTGACATTTATGAAAGAACCATAACACCTAGTACAATAGTAAACACATTGGATGAAAGAGGACAGCGATGGCTACGTTTTGAGGGTAAAATCATACCTGTAGACCAAACACCGTGGACACAGCAGCAGTTTTAAAAAATATTTTAAGATTTATTTTTTTGCTCCTCTCACTCTAGCAGTTGAGCTGTCTCACTCTAGCCCCAACATTCCGTCCCATACACACCCATTATAAACTCTGAAACGGCTGAAAAAACATCATGAAACTTAAACTGGAACTGAAGAAAAAGTATAATAGATATTGAAAAGATAAATACAAGTTGAATAGTTGAATGTCTTGTCTTCGTTTTAAAGTTTGAATGGTGGCTCTATGTCAATGTATGTGGAAGTAGATACAGTTTAAAGAGGAGTAAGTTGAATGAGGATTTTAAGGGTCTCCCCATTGAAATACATGGGAAATGTTTGTTGAAAAAAGTTGAATAAAATTAAAAATATAAATGTTAAAAATGAGAAAAATAGAAGCAGTCATGTCCAAAAGAAGTGGAATCTAACGGTGTTTGAATGGTTTTTCTAAGTTGAACGGTTTTGAAGGAGATACAGTACAAAAAACGTACGGAATATATAATAAAATATAATAACTAGAAAGTGCATTTTCTGAAGAAACTGCAGTGTGAATGCTTGAATCTGAATGTATGCACTGAAATGAATTAATTGCTGAATTGTAAGTTAAAAAGTTTAAATGAGATAAAAAGAAAGAGAATTTAATCTGAAAACAAAAGTACTGAAGTGCTAAAAGCTGAAATCCACACAGAAGAAGTTGGAAAAGAGCTGAAAATGTTTTAAATGTAAATTAGAAAAACCTAAGTAATGAGAAAAGAAAATTTAGAGTCAGGAAACATCTGAATGAATATTAAAAGTTCATATTCTTTGAATCACTGAATGACTAAAATATGATCCCTCCACTTGGATCCACACAGTTTTAAAGGTTTACATCTCTGAGCTTTGAAAGACACGCTGTTGGAAAGAGAAGAACGATGGCTTCGTTTTGAGGGTAAAATGATGGCTGTAGAGCAAACACTGTGGACACAGCAGCTGTTGAAAGAGAAGTGTTCAAGATGAATCTTGGCACAGTGAGAGAGAGAGAGCTCGTTAGGCAGGCAGGTGTGAGCCTGGTTGCTATAGTGACTGAGCCAGGGGCTCCATACACACGCACACAGACATGCACCTCACTTTTGCTGCTTAAAATGAACAGAAAAGTCAGGTCGAAACAAATCGCTCCCAAATGAAAAGTACATGTCGTATTGACAAAATTCTTTCACCGTGAGCGGCAGCAATGTCTAGTCTACCTAATTCTCAGTTTTCATGCCTGTGGAGTTTATTATATGGACGTGGTGACAGTGGAAAGACACCATGCTCTTCTGATTTTCAAAGGAACTTTCTGAGCCATTTTAACATTGGAGTCTATGGAGGAGTTGGAGGGAGGAGGCTGTGCTTTGGTGACATTTATGAAAGAACCATAACACCTAGCACAATAGTAAACACATTGGATGAAAGAGGACAGCGATGGCTACGTTTTGAGGGTAAAATCATACCTGTAGAGCAAACGCTGCAGACACAGCAGCAGTTTTAAAAAATATTTTCAGATTAATTTTTTCGCTCCTCTCACTCTAGCAGTTGAGCTGTCTCACTCTAGCCCCAACATTCCGTCCCATACACACCCATTATAAACTCTGAAACGGCTGAAAAAACATCATGAAACTTAAACTGGAACTGAAGAAAAAGTATAACAGATATTGAAAAGATAAATACAATTTGAATAGTTGAATGTCTCGTCTTCGTTTTAAAGTTTGAATGGTGGCTCTATGTCAACGTATGTTGAAGTAGATACAGTTTGAAAATGAGTAAGTTGAATGAGGATTTGAAGGGTCTCCCCATTGAAATACATGGGAAATTTTTGTTGAAAAAAGTTGAATAATTTTAAAAATATAAATGTTAAAAATGAGAAAAGTAGAAGCAGTCATGTCCAAAAGAAGAGGAATCTAACGGTGTTTGAATGGTTTTTCTAAGTTGAACGGTTTTGAAGGAGATAGACTACAAAAAACGTACGGAATATATAATAAAATATAATAATAACTAGAAAGTGCATTTTCTGAAGAAACTGCAGTGTGAATGCTTGAATCTGAATGTATGCACTGAAATGAATTAATTGCTGAATTTTAAGTTAAAAATAAAAATGTTGAATGAGCCTGAAAATACAGAGTTTTTAACCTGAAAACAAAAGTGCAGAACTTTTGAAAGCTGATGTTCACACAGAAGAAGTTGGAAAATAGCTGAAAAGTTTTTAAATTAAAATTTGGAAAACCTAAGAAATGAGAACAGAAAATTTAGAGTCAGAAAACATCTGAATGAATATTAAAAGTTCATATTCTTTGAATCACTGAATGACTAAAGTGTGATCCCTCCACGTGGATCCACACAGTTTTAAAGGTTTACATCTCTGAGCTTTGAAAGACACGGTGTTGGAAAGAGAACAACGATGGCGACATTTTGAGGGTAAAATGATGGCTGTAGAGCAAACACTGTGGACACAGCAGCAGTTGAAAGAGAAGTGTTCAAGATGAATCTTGGCAGAGTGAGAGAGAGCTCGTTAGGCAGGCAGGTGTGAGCCTGGTTGCTATAGTGACTGAGCCAGGGGCTCCATACACACGCACACAGACATGCACCTCACTTTTGCTGCTTAAAATGAACAGAAAAGTCAGCCCCAAACAAATCCTTCCCAAATGAAAAGTACATGTCGTATTGACAAAATTCTTTCACCGTGAGCGACAGCAATGTCTAGTCTACCTAATTCTCAGTTTTCATGCCTGTGGAGTTTATTATATGGACGTGGTGACAGTGTAAAGACAGCCTGCTCTTCTGATTTTCAAAGGAACTTTCTGAGCCATTTTAACATTGGAGTCTATGGAGGAGTTGGAGGGAGGAGGCTGTGCTTTGGTGACATTTATGAAAGAACCATAACACCTAGGACAATAGTAAACACATTGGATGAAAGAGGACAGCGATGGCTACGTTTTGAGGGTAAAATCAGACCTGTAGAGCAAACGCTGCGGACACAGCAGCAGTTTTAAAAAATATTTTAAGATTAATTTTTTTGCTCCTCTCACTCTAGCAGTTGAGCTGTCTCACTCTAGCCCCAACATTCCGTCCCATACACACCCATTATAAACTCTGAAACGGCTGAAAAATCATCATGAAACTTAAACTGGAACTGAAGAAAAAGTATAACAGATATTGAAAAGATAAATACAAGTTGAATAGTTGAATGTCTTGTCTTCGTTTTAAAGTTTGAATGGTGGCTCTATGTCAACGTATGTTGAAGTAGATACAGTTTGAAAATGAGTAAGTTGAATGAGGATTTGAAGGGTCTCCCCATTGAAATACATGGGAAATTTTTGTTGAAAAAAGTTGAATAAAATTAAAAATATCAATGTTAAAAATGAGAAAAATAGAAGCAGTCGTGTCCAAAAGAAGAGGAATCTAATGGTGTTTGAATGGTTTTTCTAAGTTGAACGGTTTTGAAGGAGATACAGTACAAAAAACGTACGGAATATATAATAAAATATAATAATAATAATAACTAGAAAGTGCATTTTCTGAAGAAACTGCAGTGTGAATGCTTGAATCTGAATGTATGCACTGAAATGAATTAATTGCTGAATTTTAAGTTAAAAATAAAAATGTTGAATGAGCCTGAAAATACAGAGTTTGTAACCTGAAAACAAAAGTGCAGAACTTTTGAAAGCTGATGTTCACACAGAAGAAGTTGGAAAATAGCTGAAAAGTTTTTAAATTAAAATTTGGAAAACCTAAGAAATGAGAACAGAAAATTTAGAGTCAGAAAACATCTGAATGAATATTAAAAGTTCATATTCTTTGAATCACTGAATGACTAAAGTGTAATCCCTCCACTTGGATCCACACACTTTTAAAGGTTTACATCTCTGAGCTTTGAAAGACACTGTGTTGTAAAGAGAAGAACGATGGCTTCGTTTTGAGGGTAAAATGATGGCTGTAGAGCAAACACTGTGGACACAGCAGCAGTTGAAAGAGAAGTGTTTAAGATGAATATTGGCAGAGTGAGAGAGAGCTCGTTAGGCAGGCAGGCAGGTGTGAGCCTGGTTGCTATAGTGACTGCACCCACTGGCTCCATACACACGCGCACAGACATGCACCTCACTTTTGCTGCTTAAAATGAACAGAAAAGTCAGGTCGAAACAAATCGCTCCCAAATGAAAAGTACAGGTCGTATTGACAAAATTCTTTCACCGTGAGCGACAGCAATGTCCAGTCTACCTAATTCTCAGTTTTCATGCTTGTGGAGTTTATTATATGGACGTGGTGACAGTGGAAAGACACCATGCTCTTCTGATTTTCAAACGAACCTTCTGAGCCATTTTAACATTAGAGTCTATGGAGGAGTTGGAGGGAGGAGGCTGTGCTTTGGTGACATTTATGAAAGAACCATAACACCTAGTACAATAGTAAACACATTGGATGAAAGAGGACAGCGATGGCTACGTTTTGAGGGTAAAATCATACTTGTAGAGCAAACGCTGCGGACACAGCAGCAGTTTTAAAAAATATTTTAAGATTAATTTTTTCGCTCCTCTCACTCTAGCAGTTCAGCTGTCTCACTCTAGCCCCAACATTCCGTCCCATACACACCCATTATAAACTCTGAAACGGCTGAAAAAACATCATGAAACTTAAACTGGAACTGAAGAAAAAGTATAACAGATATTGAAAAGATAAATACAAGTTGAGTAGTTGAATGTCTTGTCTTCGTTTTAAAGTTTGAATGGTGGCTCTATGTCAACGTATGTGGACGTAGTAGGAGTTTAAAAATGAGTAAGTTGAATGAGGATTTGAAGGGTCTCCCCATTGAAATACATGGGAAATTTTTGTTGAAAAAAGTTGAATAAAATTAAAAATATAAATGTTATAAATGAGAAAAATACAAGCAGTCATGTCCAAAAGAAGAGCGATCTAACGGTGTTTGAATGGTTTTTCTAAGTTGAACGGTTTTGAAGGAGTAGGAGTACAAAAAACGTACGGAATAGATAATAATAAAATAGAATAATAAAGATTAGAAGAACAATACTGTGAATGCTTTTACAAGCATTCACACTAATAATAATAAAGATTAGAAGAACAATACTGTGAATGCTTTTACAAGCATTCACACTAATAATAATAATAATAAAGATTAGAAGAACAATACTGTGAATGCTTTTACAAGCATTCACACTAACTAGAAAGTGCATTTTCTGAAGAAACTGCAGTGTGAATGCTTGAATCTGAATGTATGCACTGAAATTAATTAATTGCTGAATTTAAGTCAGAAATTTTGAATAAGATAAAAAAACAGAATTTAACCTGAAAACAAAAGTGCTGAACTGCTAAAAGCTGATGGTTACACAGAAGAAGTTGGAAAAAAAGCTGAAAATGTTTTAATTGTAAATTAGAAAAACCTAAAAAATGAGAAAAGAAAATTTAGAGTCAGAAAACATCTGAATGAATATTAAAAGTTCATATTCTTTGAATCACTGAATGACTAAAATGTGATCCCTCCACTTGGATCCACACAGTTTAAAAAAACTTTAAATCTCTGAGCTTTGAAAGACACGTTGTTGGAAAGAGAACAACGATGGCCACGTTTTGAGGGTAAAATGATGGCTGTAGAGCAAACACTGTGGACACAGCAGCAGTTGAAAGAGAAGTGTTTAAGATGAATCTTGGCACAGTGAGAGACAGAGCTCGTTAGGCAGGCAGGTGTGAGCCTGGTTGCTATAGTGACTGCACCCAATGGCTCCATACACACGCACACAGACATGCACCTCACTTTTGCTGCTTAAAATGAACTGAAAAGTCAGCCCCAAACAAATCCTTCCCAAATGAAAAGTACACATCGTATTGACAAAATTCTTTCACCGTGAGCGACAGCAATGTCTAGTCTACTGAATTCTCAGTTTTCATGCCTGTGGAGTTTATTATATGGATGTGGTGACAGTGGAAAGACAGCCTGTACTTCAGATTTTTAGACAAGCTTTCTGAGCAATTTTAACATTGGATTCTATGGAAGAGTTGGAGGGAGGAGGCTGTGCATTGGTGACATTTATGAAAGAACCATAACACCTAGTACAATAATAAACACATTGGTTGAAAGACGACAGCGATGGCTACGTTTTGAGGGTAAAATCATACCTGTAGAGCAAACGCTGCGGACACAGCAGCAGTTTTAAAAAAAGATTTTAAGATTAATTTTTTTGCTCCTCTCACTCTAGCAGTTGAGCTGTGTCACTCTAGCCCCAACATTCCGTCCCATACACACCCATTATAAACTCTGAAACAGGTGAAAAAATATCATGAAACTTAAACTGGAACTGAAGAAAAAGTATAATAGATATTGAAAAGATAAATACAAGTTGAATAGTTGAATGTCTTGTCTTCGTTTTAAAGTTTGAATGGTGGCTCTATGTCAATGTATGTGGAAGTAGATACAGTTTGAAGAGGAGTAAGTTGAAGGAGAATTTGAAGAATTTGAAATACATGGGAAATTTTTGTTGGAAAAAGTTGAATAATTTAAAAAATATAAATGTTATAAATGAGAAAAATACAAGCAGTCATGTCCAAAAGAAGAGGAATCTAACGGTGTTTGAATGGTTTTTCTAAGTTGAACGGTTTTGAAGGAGATAGAGTACAAAAAACGTACGGAACATATAAAATAGAATAAAGATTACAACAACAATACTGTGAATGCTTTTACAAGCATTCACACTAATAATAAAGATTAGAAGAACAATACTGTGAATGCTTTTACAAGCATTCACACTAATAAAGATTAGAAGAACAATACTGTGAATGCTTTTACAAGCATTCACACTAATAAAGATGAGTATAAGTCACTTGGCCTCTATATATGGCCTTTGCCTAGGAGGACACAAGCAATCGTAGCTATATTTAGCAATACAGCTCCTTCAACACCTCTTAGATCTGATATAAAGGGTGGGAGTAGACATAAGTAACTTAGATATACCATTGAAGAAGAGAGAAACTACATGCCTCAGCAACAAAACTTATGAAAAAACTGCCTGGCCAGTGCAGTAAACAAACACCAGCTCAATTCTTAACAGCATAAAATTCTATCAAAGTGAGCACACAGATGTTGCAATCACTGGTTATTATAGATATAGGTAATTAGAGCAGGTCCACATGAGTTCATGTATTTATTACTTTTAGGCTGAAGTACTAAAAGTAATTATTATCAGAATGGCATAAAAGCCTTCAGTTGATCCAAAATGCTTGATTCGCCCATACTGGCTTCTTTTCATTTGTTCCTTGTTAAATCCAGAATCAAATCAATCAAATAAAATCCTTCTTATTACACAAAGAGCTTGAATAATCAGGCTACATCTTAACTTAAAGACCTCATAGTACCGTATCACCCCAGCTGGTTTACTTGTGGTTCCCAGGGTATTTAAAAGTAGAATGGAAGGCAAAGCGTTGACCTTCCATGTCTGTCTTCTGTCAGACCAGCACCCATTTTGGATTTGTGAGACAGACACCCTCTCTACTTTTAAGATGAGGCTTAAAACTTTCCTTTTTGACAAAGCATCTAATTAGGGCGGGATCCGGTGACCCTGAATCCTCTCTTAGTTACACTCCAATAGGCTTAGGCTGGTGGGGGATTCCCATGATGCTTCTTCACTTACCTTTTTTCACTTTTGTTTATACACCACTCTGCATTTAATCATTAGTAATTATTAATCTATGGCTTTCTTTCACATTCTTTGTTCTGGTAGGTCATCTACTAATCGCAAGGTTGGTGGTTAGATTGCTGACTGCGTGCAAGATACTAACCTCAAGTTGCTCTCTGATGTATCTAGATTGTGTGTGAATATTAGAAAGAAAGCACTTACATAGAAAAAAAGGCTTGTATGAATGGGTGTGAAGCACTACCTTTGAGTGCTCAGGTAGGGTAGAAAAGTGCTATGTAAGAACCAGTCCATTTACCTTTTACCATGGATGTTATTACAGGTGATCTGAAGTGTGCACATGATGTTTTCTGATATGGAAAGGTTCATAACTGTTGCCCTGGTAACACTCAGTTACACTCATTTTATCCTCAGAGGAGAAATTGAGTGGGGCCCATCAGCTGTTTTCCCGATTTCAACATCCAGTTTTCAGGACTATACTGGTCTGGCCAGTGTATTTCCAGACCTGGATCTTCTCTTCCATCTAAAGCTAAATGAATTGCAGAAGCCACATCATTAACAGAAAATCTCAACATTAGCTCCTCACATTCATTGTTGTATTCAACAGTTTATATGGTCAAACTACTTTAATACTGCTCTGAGTGAAAACTAGAGTTTGTTCTCTACACCAAGAGATCTTGTTCCTTTCTTAAGATTACACATATTTGTATGCAAGAAATGCAGATAGCATTCTGTTTGTTGCTGTTGCTCGTCAGCAACACATGAAATGCTTGAGTAATGGCATTTGCATGTACCCAGAGGTGATATGGTTAAACGTCTGATACTTTATTATACACTATTTTTAAGGCATTGTGTCATCTCAACAAGAAATCATTAAGAAGCGTGGCAGATTCAGATTAGGAATGCCACTTTTGTTCACCTCTACACTCATTTTTAAAAATTCTTCTGCACTTCTCTCTGTTACAACAATGCTAGTCTCACTATTTGGCTTTTACAAATTGGCAACCTTCAGTTAGTGATAAGTTAACAGTTCCGCGTGCCTCTTCATCAACTTTCTCAACACAGCCTTGCCCTGTCCGACACCAATGTGCTTCCCTTTGAGACACTTGACACTGGCCCTTTGTATCATATTTCTGGTCCATTGCTTCATTATTACTCTCTCTCTCTCATCCACAACATTTCTTATTATCACAATTAAACTTGATAAGTTGTCTAAATCACCAATGTGATCATCAGCTTAAATAGACCAACTGTAATACCTGAGATATCTATCTCCATTCATGCAGACAGCGTGGCCTTGATCAACATAACGATCTGAGGCAGAAGCAAACGCCTTCTTTGTCATCATCTAATGTGACTACATTTAGAAATTTGACTCATTTCAGTCTTCTATTCCAGTTTCAACCTGCTCTTCAGAACTTTCAGTGTTGCGACCCCATTTCCCAAACCCATCTCTTCCTGTGAATTAAAATGTGCAATATAAAGGTTATCACAGTGGCATCAATTTCATCTAAATTAGAAACTGGTTCCTCCCATCTACCTTTAATTCTCAGCTGTCACTACTTATTACAAGCTTTCAGCACTAAATTCATCTTTCTTGCTGTCTAGTGTTGACTTATTATTTCTTCCCGCGACATAATTAAACTTCATATGAAATACCTTCACAACCACCTGCCACATATGCGTAAATTCATTCTGCTGTCTTTGGGGATCTGACACTTTTATGGCACTGCTGACCTTGATGAAACCTTCCCCAAACCATTATCAATAAATCATTTGTCAGTCACATTTGGGATTGGCATCCTTGGTAGTGAACTGGTAGAATTTTTTAAAAACATCATGTCCAGGTTTCATTGCTTAACTGTGTAGCGCCAAGGGTGTCATATTTGATGATAAGTATTTTTGAGACCTCTACATAATCATTTTGGGGTTTTTTTCCTGAAAATCCTGATGTATACAGACATAAGCAGTGCAACTGTGAGCACAAAAATGCAGTAAGTAAGCAAAAATGATACTAAATAATTTTTTTTTTATTTTGTCAGAAGGTTCAATAAAGACTTCAGTTTCAAAAACTTTCATGGTCCAGATTCTGCAGTGTAAATGCTAGACATAATGTCTCGTAGTCATGCATCTATATGTACAAGCTTAGAAATTCTCAAGAGTGATCAGGAACTGCTCACTAACAATTCATAATTCCTAAAGGGCTCCACATGTAAAACTATTACGGTTTTCTTGCCCCCAAATAAACTTTGTTAGAGCCTGTCTTGGATCTTTTGGATGGTAAAAAACATTACCTTCATTACGGTGTTGATTTTCACTGCCTGTCACTTGCATAAGAGTAATGTGATTCAACTGCACTAATCACCACCATGATGACTGTATGAATCAGCTTAAATTACCCTGCTTCTCATTTTGCATGGTTTTCTTACTGCTGAGGCAGACGAGTATGTATAAATGTCTTGTTGTGAAGACATGTGAAGACATTTTTTTTGTCATAACAGAATCTCAGGGGTACAAAGATACAGCAGACAAATCATCCATCTGATCTTAATCCCACCATTTAGAAAAAAGAAAGAAAATGAATAAAGTGAGACATATAAAGGCAACTGACACGTTCAAACACAGTTTTCAGTGTTCATCTTCCTTTCCATCCAGCTGCCTTTCAATTAAAAGAAAGTCATTCGAGTTTCTGGCAACTCTATTGCTCGTCCTTACTTAAATTTCATTTGGCAATCATCCACAGAGCTTTGAGTTGCAGGAAGTAGTGAGATTGAAAGATACTGGTGATACACTCAGGACTGTGATTTAATAAAAGTGTATATGTATGTATGTGTCACGCCCGGTGTGGCAGGCGTGTGGAGATTGTAGAGAGGACCCAAAAGGCGGCAGCTCTGGTGCAGGTGAGTCTTTATTTACACACGTGGGTACAAACAACAACGACAGGTGAACAAGAACTGAAAAACCTAAACTGGGAAGAGCTAACAAACAAACCTGAAACCTTGGGTCGAGAAACGGAGATGCGGGGGGAAAACACGAGAACACGGAGGGGAGCAACACAGACGAACCAGCAACTAACAGAGGCAGACACGAGGTTTAAATACACAGAAGGATAACGAGGGAATGAGACACAAAAGGAGGGCACAGCTGGGAGTAATCAGACCTGACGAGACAGGGGAAAAGTAAACTGAACACACTAAGATAAGACAGAGACCTTTAAAGTAAAACAGGAAACACATACACGTAATGACACAGACTAAACACAGGGATACACGGGTAGAAAAGAATGAACACTAACCGAGGAAGAACAGAACCAAAATTACAATAATAGAAAACACAAAACGCTGGGTCAAAAGGACCCAGGATCATGACAGTATGTAAGTGTGGGGAGGAAGTGTATGCAGTGACTCTTTCAAATGGCAGCGAACACTAAATAGTCACCTGCTTTTAGTTCCTTTTTCAAAGCCCCAGACTATGCTTATTATAAATAAATAAATAAAAATAAAATAAAAAAACGACCAGCAGGCAAAGTAATTTCAGTGAGAACTGTAATTATACTCATCATCCAGTGTATCTTCATAATTTGTATTCCTTATCAGCTGATGTGACAAGAATAAAAACATGATATTTATTCAGATGATACTCAAACTACCAACTCTATCTTTGTCAGGTGGAGAGGATGTATGTACACGGTTGTAAAATATGTAGAGCTCAGCAAAGTCAGCTGGTTTTATGATGACTACAGATGTTTGCAATTAAATTCACATCAATCCATCCAATATTATACTTTATATTTATATAGTCTTCACTAAATTTAGTAGCTAAGGAAGGAAAGCATGAGCTCTACCACAAGTAGACATTGTAAAATTACTAAATGTTGCTAAAAAGACGGATAACTTTAGGCACCAAATAAATAAATGATAGAATAATGTTATTAGGGGGACTTCCGGTGAGCGCTCCAAGACGACGGATTAACTTTTTGACCGCTCCTGATCATAAGTGAGGAAAACTCCACAAACTTGATACAATAGACGTATTCATACTGACGATGATATACAATGCGTGGAGGCAGATGTAAAAAGACACAGGGGGGCTCCAAAAGTTACGGAGAGGCAAAAGACACCTTACAGGACGACGACAACGAAGCTAGCATGAAGAGGAACACGGAGCAAAACGAGGAAAACGAGCTAACAATGGCTAAAGCAATAGAAAATTTGAGCGATAATATCCGAGAGATGAGGAAAAAAATCAAAGAAGATCTGAATAACCTAAAGGCCGAGATGAACCAGAAGCTACAAGATGCCATCGTGGATATCCGTAACCACGCCACAAGGTTAACTGAAGCAGAACAACGTGTGAACAAACTTGAGACAGTGAATGCGGACCTGAGAGATGCGCTAATTCATTATCTGGACCAGAGGAAACTCTCCAGACCAAAGTCACGGACCTGGAAGGAAGATCGCGTCGCAACAATCTCCGTATATATGGAATCAAAGAAGGTGCTGAGGGGATGATATGATGGCATTCATTAACCGCTTCATAAAGAAAGAACTTGCCCTTCCCGAAGATGAGGATTTGCAGATTCAGCGTGCTCACCGATCACTGGGGCCAAAGCCGCAAGACACAGCGATTGCAAGGTCTACTCTGGTTAATTTTCAGAGGTACGACATAAAAGACAAAATTCTGAGAGCAGCTTGGGCTAAGAAAATTTCTTATGAGGGCAAAACTATCACATTTACACACGACTTACCGACTGAGATTAACAACAAGCTCAAAGAATACAAGGACATTAAGAAGAACAAAAAATATGTTTCCAGACACCATACCCAGCTAAAATGAGAATTCATTGGGCGAGTGGTCCACGCCTGTACAAGAGTGCATCAGAAGCGGCAGAGGATATGAAGAAGCGGGGTTACGCTGTGGAGATGCCACGCTGTGGGGACGTCAACTGGGAACAAGTTCTCACCCGAAGCGCACACTGGGAGAAAACGGATAGCTCACACTCCGAACGTGTCTTTGGAAGGCTTCGTGGATTTCTCAGACAACAAGTATAAACTATCTTATGTTAAGCCTCACTCGACTAAGTGGCCAAAATGCCCGTTTTTGCTCTGTAAGTACTGTTTGCTAATCTCAGTTTATTATAATAGAGGAAGAGGTGTTTAATCTCTCTATTACACTTTATTTAAGATTTATAAGGAAATGCCTCTACCACATGCTGGCATTGAACGCATTGCTCCCGTAAAGTATTTACTTTTTACTTTATACCAGTTTTTTGTGTTAGACCTGTGTCATGTAAAACAGACTATGTTGATCAGGACTGAGAGAGATGCTTAAAATGTTCAGAAAAGAGAGAAAGCTGCTGGATGCAGCGATGGAGCTCATACATATGGTAGGATTTTTTCTCCAATATTGTGAGAATGGACACTACAGAATGACAGGGCAATGTAAAGCCCCAGGAGTGGAAGTCAGGGTAACATATGTTCAGTTTCTGTGGTTATTTTGTTCTTATAGTTCTAAATATAGTTCTAACTTCAGAGCGTCGACATAAGTGGTTGGAAATACCGGTATGAGTAACTGTGACTTTAGAGCAGCTGCATGGAATGTAAATGGACTTAACAACCCTGTTAAGAGGAGTAGAGTTATGTCTAAGATAAAGCGGGAAAAAATAACAGATTATGTTTCTCCAAGAAACTCATTTATCTCAAGCAGAGCATGAGAAATTAAAGCAGTTTGGATTCACAAATACATTTTACAGCTCTTTTAAAACAGGTAACAAAAGAGGAGTTGTGGTATTGATACACAACTCCCTACATTTTGAACTTACCAAACAAGTAAAGGATAATGAAGGCAGATATGTGTTAATTCAAGGTAAAATAGAGGGCAAAATGGTAACTCTTCTCTCAGTCTACTTACCACCAAATTATGATTTGAAATTTCTTAAGAAAATCCTTGAATTGATCTCCTCGGAATCTCAGGGTGTGTTAGTATGTGCAGGGGACTTTAATACAATCATGCATAAGGATGATACCTCTAATAATAAGAGGATAGTGACTTCACAGAGTAAACTGCTAAGAAAGGGCCTGGATGACTTGGGTTTATTGGATATTTGGCAAGAAATGCATCCAAAGCATAGAGATTTTACTTACCCCCCCATGCAGCATATTCAAGCATAGACCCTTTCTTTGTCTTTAGAAATGATAGACATAGGGTAAAAAGTTGTGACATAGGCACTAGGAATATGTCAGACCATTCACCAATTTATCTAACAATTAACCTAGAGACTAGACCAAAAAACTATATGGAGACTAAATACAGGCCTGCTTAACAATAAGAGTATTATAAAAGAGATAAAAGCCGAAATAAAACATTTTCTACAAATAAATGATAATGGACAGGTAAATCCTAATATTTTATGGGACACCTTAAAGGCAGTTGTTAGGGGCAAATTTATATCATTTATATAAGTGCAGCTATGAAGAAAGCTAAAGAGAATAAGCTAAATGGACTTGAAAACACACTAAAAGACTTAGAAAGCAGACACAAAAAGACTCAATCTGACCAGACCTTGAAACAAATTCAGAAAATTAAAAAACAAATTCTTGATATATATCAGGAAGAAGAAGAAAAAAATACAAATTTTTGAGAGAATCATAATATGAAACTGAGCCAAGGGCAACAAAATTACTTGCTAGAAAAATTCGTAAAAAGCAAATGATGCAATCTATATGCTCAGTCCTTGATCCCCAAACTGGGAAATTACAAAGTGACCTGGAGGGAATTGACTTGGCATTCCAAACCTATTGCAAAATGTTATACACACAACCTGCACAAGCCAATACAGAAGAT
This sequence comes from Oreochromis niloticus, assembly GCF_001858045.2. NCBI lineage: Eukaryota > Metazoa > Chordata > Actinopteri > Cichliformes > Cichlidae > Oreochromis > Oreochromis niloticus. Next base: position 36,662,059 of record NC_031970.2, read on the forward strand.
ATAAAAATGTTTCTTAACTCATTAGATTTGCCATCAATTGGAGAGTGTCAAAATGAATGCCTAACCTAACAGATTCAGAAAAAAGAATTGGAAATGGCCTTAAAGAAACTAAAAAATAACGAAACACCAGGTACAGATGGCCTCCCGGCTGAGTGGTATAAAGCATTTGAGGTGGAGGTGCTCCCAGTTTTGTTAAGGTCATTGAACTGGACATTAGAGAATATGTCCACCCCCCCACACTGAAAAAAAATTGGAGTGACATTTACTTAAAAAAAGCTAGGCAACTTTTTCCACACAGAAAGTGCTTGTAATCTTTACTCGGGCTATTTCTAAGTAATATTTACTTACTAGAACCATCTATTTTTTATGTGAAATACACAAGTAAATTGCACTGGCAATACTCATCTATAGATTGTAACTTTTACTCAGAATACCATTGCATCCAATTACAAAACCCAAGTGAACATTGCTGATATTTCTTTGTGTTTCTTACTCATCTTTTCTTTGTTATATTCTATGTAATTATTAAGTAATATTTATTATGAATGTACTAGTTAATATTAATCGAATTGAATAAATATTTTTATTATTCTATTAAATAATAAATCAATATTCCAAAACAAATATTTGCAGCTTAAGGGACACTTTTATTTCACAGTTGAAATGGCACAGATATATTTAAAATATCTACATAACATTATAACCACAAAAAACATGGCCATAGAACTTCTTGCTCGCAAATTTCAAAACAGAGCATATACACATATACAAAAAAAACAACAACATGCTATTCAAAAACTCAGTGTGCACTGTCCCTTCTTCTATTCAACTTTCAGAACACATACATCAACTCTGTCCATTAACAGTTGCAATCACTGCAATCACTTGCAGACATTCTCAGAACGTTCAGGACAGAAAGAACTCGTATAAAACTGAGCAACACTTGAAATTACTGTCAGAAAACAGATAAAATGCAAACAAATTAATTGTGCTGGACAAAAGCACAAATAACACTGGAACACTCACGCTAAAAGTTTCTTGTGGAGAGACTGGACCTTTGGTGACATTTTAAGGATGTCAAGCTCAAGAAACAGCTTCTGAAATACCTCAAACGTATATTTCAGTTTCAGTGGGTAACTTAAGTTGACAGCATAGATGACACCCATGAGCAGGAGGCAAGCGTTTGTCACACTTCCGCAGTCCTCCAGAATTTCTGTCCCCTCAATGATGACCGACACCTTCACAGGATCTTGGTTTTCCTGTGCCACATTGGGATGGGTTACGATGATCTTCATCACGTGATTACTGCAGTCCTCTTTCAATGCTTCTTGGCTGACGTCCTGTGAAAACAAACAAACCACAATTAGAAATAACTAGAATAGATTCCAAGTAAAAGAAAAGGTTAAGAGAAAAAAATTTAAAAATAAAAAAGAGGTATACTCAATTTAGTATACTCAAATCAAACAATATTCATATGGCACTTTTCATACGTAAAGTTACAGAACGTGCTTCACAGAGGCTGACCCTGAGACAAAGAAAATCACTTTTGGGGGCCATCCAGCCTGGAGCTGTCCATGGGACGGCACGCGTGTTGGTAGACCAGAACCATTAAATCATTAAAATAGGTTATAAAGGTATAATCAAATTAAATACTCTTTTGCTCATAAAATACAGTTAATAAGTGATAGTTAAATAGTCAGAAAAAAATCAGACAAAAGGCAAGTTAAAGTTTAAGGCAGATAAGATGAAGATTAAATATGATTTAAAAAATAAAGGGTAAGAGCATAAAGATTTAAGAAATTAGCTAAAAGCCTGATTAAAAATATTAATCTTGAGTCTTTTTTAAAAAACATCACGAGTGTAGAGAATCTTTGACCTTCAATATATCATCACAAGTGAAGACCAGATTATAAGGTTAGACAATAATTTTAATACAGTCATTATGATCATCAGATACCTGATGGTCTTTGATCAGCTCCTCTCCACTCTCTCCAAGATACTCAACTAAGCAACGAATGATAATGTCCCTTCTGCCATCGACATGATGCTATTAAACACAAAAAGAAAATTTATTGCAGAAAATACACAACATAACATAACATATGTAACATACATACATAACAGCACATACAGATGTAAACAGAAAGTTACCCATGGAGAATGTAAGCCTGCAGCTACATTCTAACGTTGTGAAGTGTGCAACTTAACATGAATTTCTCAACAATGTGTGTTAAGACAAGAGTCCAGTGCATGTCATAATCTGTGGGTCCAGAAACTGTCTCTGCCCAGTGAGGAAAGTTTTCTGCCTCATCACTGGACATGCAAATGAATTTTTCGCAACATATCAGTACCTCCTATCACAATATTAACCAGTCAAGGACAGGAATTCCCACACACAAGAGTAATATTTTGGGAAATAATTGTATTGGAGTCTATGGGCAGCAGGAAGGGATCTCGCTGCACTCAGAGGGTCACTTTGAAAATTCTGTAAATTTCTCTGCTTTTGAGCGCATATTAAGGGAGAGATGACAGGTTTGTATACACTTGTAGAGACAATCATGTGCATAAATTGTTAATTGTGGCCACAGTGTCAGGATCAGGAGAACAGTTTCAGCCAACACAGACACTGATCAGATTAAAGGACAAGTTCAGTATTTTACACTTAAAGCCCTGTTTTCAGTTTATGATGAAATCGAACGATTTTGATTGAAATTTGGACACATGCTGCTGGCCCGAGCTTTTTTGGTTTCTGTGGTAGCACACCCCCACCTCCACAATGGCTGCATAGGTGCACTGGAACAATCCTTCCTAAAACGCATAAAACTGTCGTTTACAAAGACGTGAAACTCACCGAGTGGTCAGGAGTGTTCACTGATATGTTCACACAAAAATCGCTGCAAAAGACACTTTCCAACTGGTCTTTATAGTAGTTTTTGTCCAACTCCATTGACTTGTATTAGATGTGCTGTGATGTACGGTATTAGTCCGCCGCTATTCTATTCTATTATTCAAGCTCTTGGTGAAAGAATGTACAGATGTGAGGCGTTTGAAAAAAATAGGTCCACAGTTTTACAACAAATGGTAAAACACCTGTTGGAAAGCATTTTTGCAGCGATTTGTGAGTGAACATATCAGTGAACACCCCTGACCACTCGGTGAGTTTCACGTCTTTGTATGAAGCCATTGTGGAGGTGGGGGTGTGCTACCACAGAAACCAAAAAAGCTCGTGCCAGCAGCATGTGTCCAAATTTCAATCAAAATCGTTCGATTTCATCATAAACAATCTGAAAACAAAGCTTTAAGTGTAAAATAACAAACTTGTCCTTTAAATAAGAGTGATACATTCTCAGTGTGTATGACCTCATCTTTTCCATTAGATTATGTAATTAAAATAATTTAAAATTTTACCTTATTCAGTGAGTCCAACATTGGTTTTATTTTGGTCCCTGCAGTCCCGCCCTTCCTTCGAAATATCTCCAGGAGTTTGGTGGTGTACCCGTCCATTCTGGACAAAAACGTTCGCTCCAGATGAATTGTGGTTATTCGCTTAAATGGTAAATGGCCACTTTTACTAACCCCGCCTAAGGACCCCAAAGCGCTTTACATACCCAGTCATCCACCCATTCACACACAGGTGGAGGTAAGCTACAGTTGTAGCCACAGCTGCCCTGGGGCGCACTGACAGAAGCGAGGCTGCCATATCGCGCCATCGGCCCTTCTGGCCAACACCAGTAGGCGGTAGGTGAAGTGTCTTGCCCAAGGACACAACGACCGAGACTGTCCGAGCCGGGGCTCGAACCGGCAACCTTCCGATTACAAGACGGACTCCAAACTCTTGAGCCACGATCGCTTAAACTCCTCTTTGATCTGAAATGAGAGATAAAAACACAAAATCATGTCAAAGATGACTCATGAGATCTCACATACACTTAATTGCTGCATGAACAAGAACTGGATTTACCTGATTTTCACAGAACAGAGAAGGCCACCTCTCTAAGAGGTCTTGGATTGCGGGGCAATCCTTGACAACCTCTTTTCTTCTCATAGCAAAAGACTTCTCCATTTTCTCATTAATTGCCCTCTCATTGTTCTTCTTCTTCATTTCCTTCAGCAAATCTAGTCTCTCCATCTCTAAGGTTTCCTCAGTCTCACCGAATGGCAGTGGTGGCAGATAGTTGACTTCAGCTTTTTTTGCCCTTTTAAAGCCTTTAAGTGAACCCTCTTCACTGGAGCATCGTCTCTTCAGTTTGTTCACCTCGAGCTCTGGAATGGCTAATTGGCGACCTCTTAACTTTGCCCTGTAGTTGCCCATTTTATACTTTATCCTCTGTTGCCAACCATATAGGCCATTAAAAGACCCTGGCTCTTTGAGGCATGGGTATTTTGCTACCAAGGCTTCAGCAACAGCTAAAATCTGGACACCAGTTGGATATGCTGTGAAGCCAAATATAGTCTCTGCAAGCTTCTCAAGAATGCTACTAGTTACGCTTGGGTTGTTCAAAAGTGTGCCATCATTTTCATAAGCTTGCTTTCCTGCTTCCAGTGCAAGGTCTATATCATAAGAGAAGTCTGGTATTTCAAACTTAAATGGCCATGGCTTAGACCTGTAGGATGGTCCACTCTCATCTGGGGAGGACAACAGGATTGTGTCGCATACAGATGAGGAGGAGCTTGCTTCTGTAGATAGTGGAACTGGAGATTCGACTTCTGACATGTCCACAGTAGTGAGACTCAAGATTACTGGTTCAGTTTTTACTACTTTGAGGTTAGCTTTATCTTGTACTTCCTCAATCGAGGTCAAAGTGAAGAACTGACCGTCGAAATCCATGTCCTGGTACATAACAGTGAATGGTCCTGTAATATCAAATGTCTCTCGAAGAACATCATTGAGGTCCTGAAGTGTGCTTGGGATGCCTGGAGGTAAAAGTAGTTTGTGGACATCATCCTCCCCAAAAATTATCTGCAGTTTCGCTGAGGGTGCCATATCAACAGGAAGAAGCTGCAACAACAGAGAAGAGAACTACACAGACATTTATTCACAAGCTTCTCTCCTCACATTTCAAAAGGATAGGCAAATGTGGTGCTTTAAAGTTGTCAGGTGTCTTCCTGCAAGGGTGTATGAAGCCAAAGGATAAAAATCTTTAAGCTCTCTTTGCTCAAGTAACTGCACACTCCCTGTGTTCTCCAGCTCATAACTCCTCAGGTGTTCATTGTACCATGTATTTTGTTGTCTCATGAAAAAAGTCAGTTTGTTACAAATCACCATTATCTGTAACACTTCAGAAAAGTCAGGCAGTCCTGCAGTGGAACCACAACACAACAACATTCCCACTGCATAGTTGGTGCCTAAACTGCACACATTATTGGCAACATGCACAGCTGTAACAGCAGGGAATCTGCATTTCACCAGGTCTTTTAGATCATCCTTAAGCACATCTAAAGAGACCTCTGTTGTTTTTGTGACTGCAAGTGATGGTTTGACAGAATGTGATTGATGATATGCAACCATGAGCTGGTGCTTATTTGCAAGGGACAGCAAAATATTCCTGAAACAACCAGTGTGTCTGACCACCTTCTTGAAAAAGCTGTGTTTGGCCTCGAATCTCATTGTCCAGAGGGCAGCTAGGGGACCAGATTCCCGAATGAGCTGAGGATAGTGCTCAAGGAAATGGTGCTTGGGAATGAGCTTATGTTGGGGGAAAACATCAAGGAATCTGCTTCGGTGTTCTGAAATGATGCTGTCAAGATAGCAAATGTTTTCTTCAGTATGGGCTTGAGACATGACAAGGTCCACAGTGTCTTTCAGTGTCATCAGCATCTGCCATACAGGCTCTTGTTGGGGTACTTTTAAACCTATAATCAGAGGCAAAAGATGTAATAAGCACCAATTTTCATGTGCGTTGCCCCCTACTGATTTTCGAGTCGAAAAGTTAGCAGGAATGAGATGAGGGCGATTTGTTTTATCACTCCACTTGTATGGGAAAGTGGAAATGGCATCATTCAGTTCCATGAGAGAAAAATATTTTTTCTTGATCAAGTTATCAAATGCCAAAGCCAGTTCCACTGGAACAATGCCCTCCAGCAGATGATGTAAAACATCTGGAGGGTAACCAGATGTAACATGAAAATGCTCAAGTTTTTCTGACAATGCACACTGTTTTTTTTACACCATAACAATGAGGGTGATCTGGACTAGACACAGCTGTCTGTACATGCAGTGTATGTTGATCTTTGGTTCTTTGAGGAAAAGACCCAGATCTCACTTCATTGGACTGAAACTTGGATCGCTTCCCAACACAAAACGCAGATGTATGACCCTGCAAAGCTTTTGACAAATCCTGCCACAGAGTGCGCCCCCAAATTATCTGCCACCACACTGACCACAGTCCCTTTAATGGCTTTCCCTAACGCTGGAACAAAAAGACCATCTTTCTCCAAGCTTTGGATATCTGTTAACAGTGGCTCTAAAACTCGCTGGAATCCAAACTGCTTGGTGTCTTCAGCCTTACACAGAATTGCAAGGTAGATTGATGTCAATGTGGAACGTAACTGCACCGGAATGTTTCCCAACACCCAATAGACAGCTGTGACTTTGTGCTTTTTTTGAGATGTCCCAAGAGGATTACATACCTCAAAGTCATCAATGTACAGGATGAGACTCACTCTGTTCTCCTCTACAGAGAAAAACTTGTTTTGATAGTGAGATCCATCACGAAATGTCTGGTACTTAAAGTCATTTTCAGTTTTTTTTTCACCTTCAAATGTGTTTTCTTGAAAAGACTTACTTAGGACCTGTACCAAGGAGGGCAATATTGGGACATACTGGAAGGTTTTGCCCCTTTTTTTTTTTATCAAGTATGTGTTCTTCTGGTTCAACAACTGAAAAATGCTTCTTCATAAATTCTCTTCTCTTGTAATAAGTTGTGAAAGGGCCACCTGTCCCCAAGGCAGTACTTATAGGGTGTGTCTCACAAAGATTTTTCACTAAATCTGAGATAATGGCTGGATCCAGATCACAATTATGGCTTTTCAAGGTGGACACCACCACATCTCTTAAAGGTGGACCAGATGCAGAGGTGGATATAAACTGAAGCTCATCTACTATTTCATCAATGCATTTGTTTGGGACATTGAACATGCTTTCTAACTTTAAAAATAGATGGCCAAATTTCTCTTTTATATCTTGAGACAACTCCTGTGGTTCCCCATCCCAAAGCTCTAAGCTCTCTTCCACACAGGTCTCATCCTGAGCAAACATGGGTTCATTAGGTTTGCTTTTTAATACTTCAGTTTTAAAATCCTCAAGGGTGTGTGACTGGTGTTTTCTGTGTCTATGTGTAGCAAAGGTGGAATAAATATTTGTACTGAAGTTGCAGTTTTTGAAGACACATGCAACTACTTCAAACTTCCTTAAGTGGTTGTTAAGATGCTCAAAATACTGCTTCTCTGAATTAAAAAAAAACAGAGCAGCAAAGTAGACAAGTAAATGAAAGAGGTCCACTTTGTGTGACCATCTTCACATGGTGTCGAGACAAATGGGTCTTAAGGGCATTAAATGTTTTAAACGAGCAAGGGCAATCAGTGTGAAGACAAGGGACTGACTGGCTGCGACCACCATTTCCATGCTTTAGTCTGTAGTGTTTTAACAATCCCAACCTCTTCTCTGACTCAAAGCTACATATCTTACACATCCATCTCATGTTGTGGCACCTTAAACAGACAAATTAACCATCTCAAAATTAAACCAAACTGCCACACAAAGAAATTATGTGACAAGTTAAACCTAATCGTTACTAATTTGATCTTACCTTGTGGAGTTCAAATTAGCAGTCAGAAGGTCCTATGTTCTGTAAAAAAAAAAAAAAAAAAAGGTTACCTATATGCTTTTCAACTAATTTCTACTAACTCAAGGATGCACACTGATATTAATTTTTTTTCTTTTTTTTTTTTTTACATATGTCAGCTCGGTGTCAAATTTAAAACAGGTCAATATGAAGACTTGAGTGAAATCGAGTGCGTACATCATTTTTTTTTTGTTTTGTTTTTTTCAAAATACACCTCATGGCAGCGGTGCAGCAATTATTTTAAACTGGACCGTGGTCGTTTTATTCACAAAGATGTTAGTTAAGGCAGCAGGCGTGTGTTGTTTAGGTGGCCATCTAAGCTGTAAAGTGCTGTGGGAAATTCTGGACATACCTCCTGCCAGGAAAGTTAGTCAGCAAGTCTAGCAGGAAAATACACTATTTGCTAGCGCAGCTGCTTTCAGTGCGGAGAAACTGACTTAAGTAGGTGAGCCAACAGGAACGTACAAAGTTTGTTCCGCTTAAAACTTATATTCATGGTTCCACTTCTTCCCGTTTCCGTCAAGTCTGCCAACCGTCGAAATGTGGACCATGGTATGTCTGAAGAAAGACCGCTCAAATGTGGGGAGGGGCTTTGACGTCATGCTCCGAATGCAGAGAAGGTGGCCATATTCACTGATGTCACTCCATTACATTTTACTTGGAAATATCAACTAATTAAGCCAATGAATTGGTTTAGTGAATATTACTTGGATCGAATGATTCAATTTACATACAAAACTGAGGACACATAATTACAAACAATCCTCAAGTAATGCACTACAAGAAAAACTGCTATTTTAAAGTAATAGCACTGAATTTGTATTTTTTTGTAAAATTTATATAGATAATTGAAATAATAATTACAGGGCCAAAAAAGCATTTTTTTCAGTGCATCATGGTCTGAGGCAATCATAACAATTATACCTAAAGACGGCAAGAACAAAATGCTGTGCAGCTCATATAGGCCGATATCAGTCCTAAACCAAAATTATAAGCTATATGCCTCAATTATATCTAATAGGCTAAACTCCTTCATCCCAGATTTGATTGATGAAGATCAAACTGGATTTGTTGGGGGCCGGCAAACCCAAGACAACATAAGATGCTCTCTCCACATAATCAATAATATAAGAGAAAATAATCATAAAGCGGTACTAATTAGTTTGGATGCCGAAAAGGCCTTTGATTGTGTCAGCTGGACGTATTTGTTTTTGGTCCTAGAAAGATTTGGTTTTGCTGAAAACTCTATTAACAGTATTAAGACACTATATTCAATGCCTACCACGAGAGTCAAGATAAATGGACGAGTCACAGACCGTATAAAGTTGGAAAGATCTACTCGGCAAGGTTGCCCCCCTGTCTCCGACTCTTTTCGCTCTTTACATTGAACCTTTAGCACATGCAATAAGAGAAAATAATAGTATTCATGGGGTTGTAGTTAATTCAAGAGAACACAAAATAGCATTATATGCTGATGATGTCCTCTTGTACTTGTCGAATCCAGACCAGTCCATCCAGACCCTTTTAGATTTGCTAGGAATATTTGGGATGTATTCTGGTTACAAACTCAACATAGGAAAAACACAAATTTTAAGTTTTAACTATAGCCAGTCGAGTGAGATTTAAAAAAAAAATTCTGCTGATTGGTCTCTGAAAGCAATTAGATATTTAGGAGTATGGCTGACTAAATCGTTAGATGACTTGTGTAAAAAAAACTTTGAGCCCATCAACCAAAAGATTAAAGAGGACCTCACTCAATGGTCAACACTCTTTCTTGATTTTAGTGCAAGAATGGAGGTCATTAAAATGTCAGTCCTACCTAGACTACTGTATCTGTTTATGTCTCTACCTATCAAAATCCCCAAATCTCAGTTCCATGATTGGGACAAACAAATATCTCGATTTATTTGGAGGGGGCGGAAACCTAGAATTAAATATAGCACATTATTAATTCATAAAGATAAAGGCAGCTTCTCTCTCCCAAGTCTCCGAGATTACTACCTTGCTGCTCAACTCAAAATAGTTATACAATGGTGTGATGATACTTGTGGATGGAAAGACATTGAGAATATGTGTGGTGGGGTCATTCCAGTACAAGCCCTGATAGGAGATCAGAAACTGGCAACAGCTTGCCAGAAGGAACTGAACCCCTTGGCATCTTTTACATTGCTTATTTGGTTTGAGTTAGTAAAAGAACTAAATCTAAGGAACCACATTCAAGTACTTAAGTGGATGGCTTATGACTCTGAGTTTAAACTAATTGGATTAACAATTTAAGAACTGGCCACATAAAGGCATTAATGTATACTGTAAAATAATGGATAAGAATGGCCTTCAAAGTTCTCAAACATTACAAAAAACATATGAGCTAGGAAAAAGTGACTTTTTCAGATACCTACAATTACGGCAATATTTGTCCTCAAAAGTGACTAAAGAAATTAATACACATCCTAATGAAATAATTAATCTGATTTCGCAAACATACTTTAAGGGATGTAAGTCAATTATCTCTAAACTCTACCAGGGCATATTAAAAAGTAGGGGAATTTCAAAAGATTATATAAAGGAAAGATGGGAGAGAGAGTTGTCCACAGTTATATCTTCTGAGCAATGGGAATGAGACTGCTACTTCAACCTCATCTTCTGCATACTGGTGAGAATTTAGTTGGAAAAACTTGGTACGATTTTTCATAACATCAAAACAACAAACAGGGGGAAATTCCTCATGCTGGAGGAGCTGTGGGGAAACTGTTGCAAACCATACCCACATATTCTGGTCTTGTCGAAAACATTCTAAATTTTGGGAAGATCTTATATCAAAGATAGAAAAGACTATAGGCTTTAAATCAAAACAACGGCCCGTCATAACATTTTATTTAGGAGACTTACCTGAAGAATTAACAAGCAATGACACATATCTCCTGAAGATTCTTACTGCTGCAGCAAAAAAAGCAATTACTCGTAAGTGGCTATGTACTGACCCCACTGTTCTGGAAGACTGGTTGAGCGTTGTTGAGGAGATTCATAAAATGGAAAAACTTACCTTTTTGTTAAGGTTGCAAGCTAATATTTAAACCACAAGATGGGACAAGTGGTTGAAATCTATTAGTATGGGATTATTTTCTTTTAAATTTCTTTCCCGTTTGTGCCTACTCACATCGATATAAACTTCTGTATGCCCCTCCTAGGCTGCTCTTACATCTGCATATGTGTTGTCAATTCATGAATATAAAGTCATGTTCTCACTGCCAGAATTGCTTTGTAGGGAAAAAGCTGTGTTTTTCAGTCGACTGCTTGTTTTGTTATTGTTGATTTGTTTGTTTGTTTTCCTTTTCTGATCCAAAAAATATGTAAAACCTTTATTAAAATTAAGTTATAAAAAAAATAATGTGGTTAGATTTTCATTTGGATTAGGAAATTGTTGTTAACATGATTAGTAGAGTAAACAGCAATTAAAGGGGGGGAAGTTTTCCCATTGCTAAGAATGAAGGAGAAAACAAGGTGGTCTAGTATGTATCAATCCAGGAGTCAGTGGATGTCTCATTGTCACTGAAAAATTGAATTTTTATACTCCCGACTAAGAGAAATAACCTCAATTGAAAGCAAAAATGACAGAAATTAGAAATTACATCCATGCAATTATGGAGGACCACAAGAGCCACACGCATCGAAATTCTGGGCTTTAATAATGAATTGGACAATAAAAGCTGCATCTGTAAATTCATTTATGAATTCTTTTAAAAAAATAATTTTATTTATTCAAACATTATTTTAAATTAAATTATATAATTATAACATATATAATTATCTAGCTATCTATCTCTCTCTCTCTCTCTCTCTCTCTCTATATATATATATATATATATATATATATATATATATATATGTATATATATATATATATATATATATGTATATATATATATATATATATATATATATATATATATATATATATATGTATGTGTGTGTGCAGTCCTATACATTTTTTTAAATTGGGATAGAGATATATCCTGGTCAAAAATCAGTCGTTATCTAATAAGACACCACGTCTAACCAGATATATTTAGACATGATGTCTTAGCAACCCAAACATATCTGGGATGGCCAGTCTTAAATTCTCTTCTAACCCAGAGGGCTTTATTATCCACCTGCCATGCCTGGTGCAGCCACAGCCCACTGAGCCCATGTGCCCTGCACAGCCCCAGTCCAGAGGTACATATGCAGCTCCAGCCAGAGCCAAAGTGTCTATAGGGTGCTGCGCACACATCTCTATCCAAAGACTTGGCAAGTAGAGAAACCATCTGATTCTGAGCTCTGTGAATTCAAACTACCAGTGCTGCCTGAAGCAGGGGCTCTCCTGGCATGTGAAACTGCTCCACATTACAAGCTCCTGTATCCATAGCAGGCCACTCCTGACCACAGACTGCCAGAAAGCCAAGCTTGCCCACCTGCCCACCTGGGACTTGTTTTCATTGGGGATGTCTGGGAGCTGATCCTTAAGGTCTCTTTATTGTTAGATATTTTCAGTTTGATTCTTAGTTTACTTATTGTCTGCCCACCATACTACCAAGCCTACCTACGAAAATGTGCAAGAGATGCAACGCTGAAGCCATGAGGAACCATGACATAGTGTTTAGAAGTAGGCTACTGGAACAGGGCATACATGGAGAATGACTGACATTATGTTATTGATGGAATACTACTATGACAGCCAAGCCACTGAGAGAGTATCTCAGTGCAATAACATCACTAGGAGACTCATATGGATATAGTGAGAAAACCCAGGCAGAAAAAAGCAGTGGAATTAAACTAGATGATGTCTAGCCATCGAGGGCATGACTCCCCAGATCACTGTTAAACACTCATCAGAGTAGATGCTTGCAGATTTGATCACTGCTATATGCACCATCCCCATCTACAAGTAGAGGAACTGCTCCCACCCTCCATGTAGAAGAAGGCTGGAAGCCAAAATTGAGGAAGCACAGAAGGATGTTAGTCGGTTAACTGAAGTACAGAAGGGTGCCATGAGAGACAGGGTCTGGATGAAAAAGATGCACAGCAAGATGCCCATAACTGAAGCTCTAGAAACTGCCAAATAAAGGCTCTGGCCAAAGGCAGAGAACAAATGGCCTGCTCCCCAAAGCTCCATCCAGGGTATACGTTTAGCTACAAGAGAACAATAACACAAGGGCAGTCCAAACAGAGTTAAAACAAGGCAAAATTTGGACAATGCAAAGTGGATGGTGGATTTAAGAACAAACAATAGCAATCTCCCAGAAGAAGAGCCAGTCAACATTAGAAAGGCAACAGTGAGTCTCTGAAATAAAATACTGAAGTGTGCAATGAAAACAGTACCAGTACTTTTGGTAACCCTGAAACTGGCTCCAGCAAATTCCAAGTATAAGCATTCTCTGTAAGAGTGTAAATAAAGATGTACAAAGGTACCATTCATTCAGTATTTGTCTCAACATCTGTTACCTGTCCTCAACGTGTATTTTGAGTTTACTCTGGCCTCTTTCGGAGTCTGTATTTAGGTCCAAATGCCATGATTCATGACACTAATCTCCTCCCTATGGACAATTTTTAACAATGTCCTCTGGCGTTCTCCTTTTTTTAAAAAGTCAGAATTATTACAGCCACAAGAGAGCGCTGTCAAATGAAGTGAAAACATTTGGTCTCCCTGGAGGAAAACTAGAGTCCTGGCTTTCACGTTACTTTGAGATATAACACACATAAACATTGTATGGACCAGTACATTCTCATCTTGACCAGTACAATGTAATTATTATGCTTGTCAATACTGCTTGGGGAGGTGACAAATTAATTTTATTTTGAAAGGTAGGGAGTGCTCAACAAGTGATATTTGCTGAAATGGAAATTTGATTAAATGGAAATGTTGATTAAATTAAATCACTGAATTCCACCTTTTATACTTGCTTCATAATGTCTAAGGGTTGGACTATCAGTCATACAGCTCATGAAACATCTACTTAAAGCAGTGAATATCAGAGTAGCAACACTTAAGGTGGCTTTAAGGTGGTGTCGGAGAAGTGGATGTTGTCCAAGATAAGGACAATGCTGAACAACACCTTCCACCCACTCCATGACATGTTGGCCAGTCACAGGAGCACCTTCAGTAAGAGACCGAGATTACCCAAATGCACCACTTAACGACACAGGAAATCATTCCTGCCTGTCGCTATCTGCCTGTACAACTCCTCCATCTAATGCACAGGACACAGTGCACCCTCACACACTTACACACTTTTGTGCATCCTCTACAATGACAATAACAAATAACAAGTAAAAATAAACCCAAAGAAAGTAATTATTATAATTGACACATTTACAGAGATAAAAACAAAATCTGTCTATCAACTCAATATTTGAGCACCAACAGTGAAGGAGACGTCGGTTCACTAGTGTTCCTTGGCATATCATTTTGGAACTTCTGTCTTAGAGTGTACTACCCCACTGACAAGCTGACAAGGCATGGTAACATGCTTTATTTTCTCAGAGTGTATGTGTAAGCAAATGGACATAATCGGTGATGACCAAAATCCAAACTTTCTCAAACTCTCAAACTTTACTCTGTTTTGAAACTAGCAAAATGTACGTCCTTGGAAAAATGCAGTCTAAAGTAATCTTAATTATGTGTCGGGAAACTGAGGACTTTTTTTTTTTGATTGCCAAAAATTCTGTGAAAAATTCTAGAAAATACAATTAAAATAAAAAACATATTAGACACAGTATGAATTACACAGTATGAATTACAAGCACTGACAGGTCAGAATGAAGGAAAGCTTTCTAACATTCTGTAACCTTTAACAGGTCTCTGGCAAGCTCAGGTTAGTGGAGGGATTAGGGTCAAGTTCTTACACTTTATATAAAATTTTCATCAATATCACATACCCACAGAGAGATAATAGAAGAATTATAAGACTGAGATGCATGTAAGAGACTCGATTTGAAAGGTGAAATCTTCTAGTTGCTGAAAATGTGCACAAAAGTGCGACTAACCCCAGCCTGCAAAGCAGCAATGACCTGACAGATGAAAAGAGGTTAAATATATAATTCATGCAAGATTTTATTTCTTACAAAATAAAAAAGCTGGGTGTGGAATGAAATAGAAAATATGAAAAAAAGGAAATATTTGCAAATAAAGACGAGAAGTTTGCTAAAGACTGAAGATGGAAGGGAAAACAGAGGAGCCAGGCACATAAACATTCCCTCATTTCAAACTATCCGCTTACATTGAAATAATACTTTGGAACAATGCCACAGAATGTCTGAAAAAAGCATTTATAAAGAGAGGAGTTTTCTTCTTTCAACTGTTGAAAGTTTTTCAGATAATTTTGACAATCCTATTTTATTGTCTTAGCATTGCATTCACCTAACAGAGAAGCAACTGTTCCCCTGAGCTTCAGCACAAGTAGTACAATAAGGAACTTCATCACTCTTCTTCTGCAAGGCTGCCTGGCCTCTGGAGAATAGATGACTGAATGAGATAGTACAGCTAAGATAACTATCTCAGTGGTTTACCTGGCCTATGGTAATAAGCACGAACCTTCATGGGCCATTGATTTCAGGACCCCCTAGAATCCACCCTGAAATAAGGATGTTAATTGTGTCAGAAACAGAAGTTTCTTTGGGGAAAGCACATTTTAAAAGAGAAGAAGAGGCAACACATCTTCCTGAAAGACAGCAAAAGAGAGAGTCTTCCATCTGCAGATCAATCCTTATTGTACGTTATGTGTCAGTGTTGCTCCAGATCCATAAATTTCTGTTTTATAACTCTTGACTCATCCCTCCTGTGTAGACCATATCGTATTATTTAATTAGCATACATGATTTTTTTCTTTGTTCTCCCACCAGAGCTGTCCATCATGTGTGCGTTGCTTGTCAAGTCAAGTGCAAAAGGGAAATTAGGAAGGTGTCTCTTTTTCTCCACGGTTGTAATTTTTCTGTATGGATTTGTGTTTTATTACGTTGTACAGGATGCATTCTAAAGGAAACACTCTAAAGTCTGCTATTATCCTTTTCTTCTGCAGGTACAATGTGGATACTAGGAGCTCCAATCTTTCCAAACATGTAAGCAGCTTAATGTGTCCATTGACCACAGGTCCACTGGCATGAAGCCCAGAAAAAAAATTTAGTTAACCTTTTTTAAAATATTTGAATCAAGTTTTATTTCAGTAGGTTTCACAAAAGTGGTTTTGCTTATTTTAGTTTAGGTGGTACTACTAAAAAATGTCTCAATTGGTTATTGTTATTATGATAAGTGTGACATTTGTCAGACTGTAAGAACAGGTAAAATAATACATCACAATACGAACATTGGACACCTCTCAACATACATATCTTATTGTGTCCTAACTTGTTGTCCACTTTGCATTAAAATTGTTATATTGATATTGATTGAAACCCAGCTTATAAAAAACAAAATTCTTCCTCATCACACGTCAGATTCAGTTGTGGAGCTGTCATCAATAGCCTTTCCATAACATTTGAGATAAGATAAACTGAAATAAATTTAGACACATGTTATAATACAAGTGTTTGAAAACCTGGAATGCTGCTTTATATTCCTTTCATATCTATATACTTCCAACCATATTTAAGGTAAAGTCTTTGCCAAATCAAACATGAGAATTATCAGTAAAATTTCAACACTGGACCCATCAGGGCCTGGGTCAACAACAACCACCAGTGGGGCTGTTGGCCAGCAGTCTGTCGGTGATAACACACACTGCTGGCCTCACTGCGCCTCCTCTGTTGACTGAAAACAGAGGAGGAGGAGAGGGGGAGGCATATTCGGAGATAACAAGAGAGAAGAAAAGATGGGAGTATGAAGGTGAGAGTAGGGAGTTAAGATGTAGTGAGGGTCACTGCACCTTGTGCTCCAACTACCACTGGGACCACCGTTGCCTTCACCCTCCACATCTTCTCGAGCTCTTCTTGAGCTCTCCTCCCAGCCCTTGCTACTTCTCGAGCTTCTCGTGTTCTTTTTTTCTGATGTTGCAATTATTTGGTATAATTGCAACAAATTGGTATTTGGTTCAATCACTACGGCCATCTTCCTCTGCTTGCCCACCACTACTGTGTCCGGTTGGTTAGCCATCATGTTTGTCTGGGTGTATCTGGAAGTCCCACAGGATCTTAGCTCTGTCCTTCTTCACCACCCTAAGGATCATGTCCCATCCCATGTGCGTGTTTGTCTTAGTTGCTATGGTGCCTGACAGGAACTTCCAAGTGGTACTGAGCCAGGTTATTGGCCGGTAGTTGGATGGGACCAGTCCCTTCTGGAAATACATGTGTCTCATTTACTAGCTGGTTCATTTGCCATGCCATGAAGTGCATCAAGTGCAGTCCGTTTCTTCAGCCAGCAGGTGTGAATCACATCAAGGCCTGCAGTTGTCCAACTTTTCATGCTTGAGACCTTTGTTTGGATGTCTGCCACTGTGATGGTTACTGGATCCTGTTCAGGGAGGTTGCTGTGGTCTGCTCTGAGATCCACTAGCCACTGAGTACTGTTGTTATGGGTTGTATCCTTCTTCTAGACGCTCTTCCAGTATTGCTCCATCACCAGTCTTGGTGGAGCTGTTCTCATATTGTTTCCCTGCCACTGAGAGTACACCTTGGATGGTGCAGTGGAGTACATCTGATTTATTCTCCTGCATTCTGTCTCTGTGGTGTATCTATTATTGTACGATGTACTGTACAATGTAAAGCGCCTTGAGGCAACTGTTGTTGTGATTTGGCGCTGTATAAATAAAATTGAATTGAATTGAATTGAAGTGGCTGGCCAAGGCTGTGAGTCTTTGCTTTGCAAGGTCTCGGGTATGGACAGCTTGCTGCGCTTCTAAGGCAACTCTTTCTTCATCACAACTTTTTGCAGCTCCGATAGTTGGCTAACGTCCCTTCGCACTGCCTTGATCTTGGCCTCTAGACCTTGACATTCTCAGTGGACGGTACTGCTCCTTGTGGCTGTTCATCTTTAAGCCCAAGCATCTCTGTGATCACTGGTGCCGTGGTGTGGATCAGCTGATTAGCTGCAGTAGGAATTGTCCGTAGTGCTGCATTCACATCATCTTGTAGACCTTCAGAGGGTACTTCACGTAATCTTGGTAACTGGCTATGGAGGTTCCAGGTTTCCAACTTTGTCATGATCCTGACTCTCTGGTCTGCTGCTCTTACTCAACGCGCAATACATACTTGGGGTTTAGTACCCAATCTCGGGTGGGGGTGAGATGTTCAGAAGGTATTTCACTGTGTCTTTGTGGATCCTGAGAAAGCATATGAGGGTCCCAAGAGAAGAAGACAGGGCAGAGAAATATGTGAGGGGGGTACCAGACATATATGAGGACAGAAAAAAAATGGTGAGGTGTGTTATAGGAGTGGATTCAAGGTGGTGGTGGTGGGGGGGGTTTGTTTTTAACCCTCTATTTTTTCGCAGGTTGACAGATGAGAACAGGCAGGCATCTCTGTGGACTATACTGTTTACAGATGACACTATGATTTGTAGTTAGCATTGGGAGTACGTAGAAAAGACCCTGGAGATGTGTTATTATGCTCTATTGAGAAGTGGAATGAAAGTCAATAGAAGCAAGAAAGAATACATGTGTAAATAACAGGGAGACACGTGTAACAGTGAAGATGCAAGGAGTAGAGGTTGTGAAGGTGGCAGACAAGATTAGAAATAATACATTAGAGGGACAGCTCAGGCTAAGTGGTTTTTAGAGGCAAGGTTTGAGTGAATATAGGGGGCAGAAGATGTTGAAGATGGGACTGCCATGCAGAAGGACAGGAGGAAGACCACAGAACAGAAGGCAGACATGCAGAGGGTTGGTGTGCCTGTGATCTAAGTACTAATCTGAGGCTGAATAGCTGGCTATATGTCAGACACGTAGGAAATGACTGGCACCTTGTCAAAGGTACATGCTACCAGTGTCAGTGTGGGCCGGCTCCACTCCAGCTGTAATGGGTATAGGTGATGGATGGGTAATTTTACCTGAATTCAACATCAAACAAAATTTAGTACAGTATCTACTAAAGTATCTACAGAAAGTATAAATCAAACCATTATTTTTTTAATATGCATCCTACAGTAATGATTCATAAAAGCATTACTTTAAGCTCAGTGCACTGCAGCTCTGACTAGTCTTTATCTTTCTTAAATTTGGAAGAAAAATTAATTTATTTTTTCAACTTGAGGTCTTTTCATTGTGTCTTTCCAGCTTCTCTAACATGTGTCTGCCTTTCCTTATTGCCTCCCCTCCTGGATAAGCAGAAGGTAAGCTATCATTATGTTCTGTTCTCCCTGCTTACTGCACCATTTCTTTAAGTGATGTGGACCCTAGCTCAAACCCTAATCCTAAAACATTTTTTGGAGAAAAGCAAAAAGAACCCAAATCTACATAAATAATATTTTAATTTATCTCAGAATTATTTTTTTTTTTTGTGCCAAAAATGGGATTAGAAAACGAAGACTACAATGAAATCTTCTGATAGTATAGAGTTAACCTTAGGGTTAGGGTCATGTCTGACAATGAGTCACAAGGTCAGACACATCGCTGAGGTCTAAGCAATGTGTTAAGCATACAGCAAACTGACCTTTCAGTGTGTTTCTGTAACTGCATCGCTAATTCAAACAGAAATGAATGAAGCCACACTGTTCAATAGACAACAGACCATCTGGGCTGGATTATGAGAAACTCTTCTTATCTCAGGGATTACAAATGTAATCTGAAAATCCTGTAAAAGAATGTGGCTTCACCTGTGCCTTTTTATGACAGCTTACCAAAATACCTATGGTGTATTATTGTAACTACAAAAAATGTTGCTTAAACCAAAACAATTTAATTACAAAAGCTCAATTCAATTAAGTGTAAAATATGGACAAAATGCAAAGCAATTAGACAGTTTCAGTAACTAGGTGCTAACTAGCTGCTGTGTTAGTCCTAAGCAGTCTGCTGTAATCAATCAACGTCTAGATATCTCATTACTATTGCATCTACAATCAATGTTTACAAAAGAATTTCCAAGTACTTCTTTATTTTAAATCCAAGTAACCCAAATTGAAATCATATATGACGGAATAGCTGTAACTTTGTTAACCTATCAACAGAGACATTTCAGAAATTAGCCAACATGCAGCACACAGTGACTGAGTGCAATGAATTCACTATGATGATTTCTCTACTCTGTAAAGGACTTCCTGGGTCAGATGTTCTGCACACTAGGTGAGATCATTGGTTCACCGGGCGGCAGGCTGGAAAGGACTCTTTCGTAAGTTCAACATACACACAGCGTCACCCATACAGTAGTTGTCTTTGAAGCTGGTTTAGGACACTATCCTTAGTGTCAACATCTTGTTTAGTCCTGTTTACAAGTGCGGAAAATCTTTGGTATTGCAGACTGATTAACAAATACAAACAGTTCAGAAGTGACGTCTCAGCCATAAGCATTTCAAACATTTAACTGGGTTGAGATCTGAGATCTGACTTTGACCATGCCACTACAACCCCGTGATTATTTTTGTTTTCAGTCATTGTGTTGTAGATTTTCTGGTGTGCTTGTGGTCATTGTGCTGTTGCATGACCCACCTCGGAACAAGCTTTATCAATCAGACAGATGGCCTCGCCTTTGACTGGAATACTTTAGTGTGCAGGGGACTTCATGGTTGACCCAAATCATTAGCCCTCCACCACCATGCTTCACAGTAGGCATGAGGTGTTTTTGCTCATATCCTATGGTTGAAAAAGTGCATTATGGCCAAACAGCTATACTTGTCTGTCCAAAGGAAATTGGTCCAGAAGTCTTCTGGTTTATTTAGATGATTAATACTACAAATGTTTGGTTTTTTGGTTGTTTTTTTGTTGTTGCATGGTCTGAATGGGTTACGACCCCTACAAATATTGTGCCATTGTGTTAACACACACCTGAATACTCCAGACCAAAAGACTGCCTAAACACGTTTTTAGAGGCCAAACTTGCTGATGATCAAGTTTTAATCAAGTACTTGGTTTTACTTAAATAAGGACTCAATTTTTCTCAGGACTGCATAAAATGTTGAAAAAGAAAAACATTTTCTTTTTCACTGTATTGTGAATCACCTGAACGAGACTCACCTCCTTACTTAGGCAAGTATAACTTGAGCCAACAGATAAAATGCTAACTATATGTTTGTCTAAAGGTATTTCATTATACCACAACAGTTAATACTGGTGAAAGAATACACACAACTGTAACACACTTTTGGTGAAATTCAGAGGGTGACCTGTCTACATTTAATGGATCCATCGTCACCTCAGCTCAGGACGGCACATCTGATGAAGCTGCAGTTTGTGCTCTCCAACCTTGGAGAGAGCAGAAAAGCAAGTGGAGCGTTTGCCCGAGGCTGAGAACGTAAAACAAGATGAAGTTCCTATTTCACCTAGCATCTTGTTTATGTGCTTTTAGAGCCTGTGGCGTTCCATATGTTCTGCCTATAATTAGATGGTCACCATAACTAACTGAGTAGCAAAGTGTGTTCAGGTTCAAACCATGATGGTAAAAAGAGGTGATATCTCATGCTTGTCATTTGCTTTATTGCATATATGAAAGAAGACCACAGTGAAATTAAGACTTAAATGATACAGTGTTTCATGTGTTTTGAATAGAAATACAATTAGTTAAAAAAAGAAGAAGCTACCACTAAATGAAAATATAAAGAGTTGATTGTGTGCCACACTGCAATTCCTCTTTGTTGAAGCCTGAAGGAGCATTTCCTAGTTCAGACAGCTTGTCAGTGAGCGGAGGAAAGGCTCTGATACCCTTGGATTCCAGTGCTGTGTTATAGCAACTTGGGTGTCATTGTGTGTGTAGAACTGCTGGCCTGGTCCCATCAAGTGAAGCCTTGAGTGACGTGGGCTGTGTTCTTAAGAGTCAAAGTGTGCAGGGAGATTATTGATTAC
The DNA here is from genome assembly GCF_001858045.2 of Oreochromis niloticus. Classification (NCBI taxonomy): domain Eukaryota; kingdom Metazoa; phylum Chordata; class Actinopteri; order Cichliformes; family Cichlidae; genus Oreochromis; species Oreochromis niloticus. The sequence goes on from NC_031970.2 coordinate 36,683,861, forward strand.
AGGAAGCTACAACATGGATTGAAGTCCCACTCACTTGGTAAAAAGCCACATATGTATAAAGGGAACAGAAATATCTGATGGACACTGATGTTCATGGTCTAGATAAATGCCAGCACAGTAAAATTTCAAATTTAAAGCTCTGACAGTCTGACATTTACTGAATGTAATGATAGGACTGAGAAATTTAATCTTTGTGCGTTTCAGTTTGTCTAGCTTAGCAAAAAAACCTGGGTGAAATAGTAGGGGTGGGTAAATCAAGACCTTCCAATAACTATACAATGTGTTATTTAATTGGCATATATTTTACATGTCTTAACTAGTAACCCTCAACAGGAATGACAAGTCCATGCATATCTTATGATAAGAAAGTCTTAAGTCAAGATTTATAAGTTCCAGTGACGTCAAAATCCAAAGGATTCGCGTTTTACTCACACATGTATATATATACACTGCTTTTTATTTTATTCTATTTTTTTTTTCCACCTTCGATGTATATTGGTTTCTCTTTTTCTTACTTTATCACCTTTGTGGTCCAGCTACCCAATTTCGCTGTGCAAGAAACTGCACAATGACAATAAAAAGCTCTAAGTCTCTCTAAGTCGTTAATTCCTAAACTTCTGCCAAGTTCAGAACATGTAATTCTTTGCAATATCAGCAGTGAATATTCTGCAAACTAAAAATGGTGACAAAATTGGTAAATTGGTGACAAAATAATTCCTCACAAATGAAACGTTTGTAGTCACCACAGAGCAGATAGCTTAAACTTTGATTTGACACACACACACCAACGCACAGTCAAAACACAGTTTATATCATACATTGTGATGGACCAAGCAGTAAAGGACAGTCAGACACAGGCTAAAGTAGAAAAAACAAGAGCTTGGGCTCATAAAAGAGGTCAAAGAAACAGAATGCTTCTCCAAAAAATGGCAACACAGCAACACTACCTCAAGCAATCTGACCTACCAAAATGAGACAAAGGGGAAACTTAAATAGTGGCTGATCAGCCCACAAAGACACAAAAAGGGGTAGAACACACAAAAACCTATCCGAAACTAACATAGCAAATCCCCCCCCCAGCCCCCATCATCCAGAATTGTGGTATGACCCAATTTGTAGGTCTCCACATAGGCTTGTCCCGCCCCTTTTACACCTCTTAGGGAATTGACCAGCTTTTACTAAGGTAACCAGAAAACAAATAAAAAGATTAAACTAAAATGTGGACACTTATTGTAGAATACATTATTGTGTATAAGATTATAAAAATAAAGAAATTATAAACTAACACCAATTCTTTATTACTCTGTACATTCAATCCTATATGTAAAGAAAGCAAAATACAAGTGTAGTGTTATAAATAAGTCTCTATTGAAGCACCATGATGTTTGGCAGATGTTACCCAATATGTGTGGCTGGAACTGCAGCCATCACATACATTTTGACACATAGATAGCCTATAGGAGAAGCATGATGACGTAAGAGTTTTCACTTCAAAGTGAAGATACAGACAGGATTGTATTAGAAAAATACTTGTTCTTTTAATAACAGATGTGTTTCCAAGGCAACTGTGAGCACGGAGTCTACTTTATGCTCCCTACTGCTGAAAAATCCAGTTGGTGAGCCATTTTCTTCATATTGGCCCATTCTCCTCTGATAAAGATGACATCAGAGCCATGGCAAGGATCTATTTTGAGATAATGGGTGGGGAGAGGAAGAGAGCCCTGTGGCATTTAACGTGTCAGATGAGAAAATTATTAGGGAAACCCACCTTGTGCATCAAGTCACGATGCACACTTCTTTGTTTAACCAGGCTAAGTGCTTGCAGGCAGACACATTTTTGCATATGCAATAGCAATCACCCACCTGCTGAACTAAGTTCATTTACCTCCTGTGCTTTTGCTAATGCACTCCACAGTCAAATGCTGGATCAAGTTGTGGTTGCAGGGACACTTGACACATGACCAAGGAAAAAGCTTATTAGAGATGTTTCACAAATCAAACAGATCATATTGTGTGTGAAAAGGATTGTTGCGGTTTGTGATGGAGAACTGATCTAAACTTTCGTCTGTTTTAAAGTAATTCCTGTTCATTAAAGCACAAAAGCAGACGTGAGGAATATACAGAGAGCATTTTCGTGCTCAAGAGTGAGAATAGAGAAGCAATAATTAGTGTGAAGCAGTGCTCGCTAAAGTGTATAGTGCTAAATCATTCTGCATATCATGTAATGTGCAGATAAGTATGTTTTATTTTTAAAGAAAGCAACCCTTATTGCTTTACGTAGCCTATGACCGAATCATCTGGATTTTCTTTCATAGTGAATCCGTAACAGAAAAGCACAATTTGCACTATCCTTGTGATGACTCTGATGTTCCCATCGTTCTTGTAAAACCGTTCAAAAGTCAGTTTCAGCTCCTGAACATTTCTTCTTGATAACAGATAATAACAGTGCACTCGGCCAATTTAGCATTGCACTTCTGCTACATTTGCAAGCCCAGAATGGGTGATTAAAAAAAAAGAATGGAAATCAATGCAGCTGTACCATAGATTGTATATTTTTTCCCTATGAAAACTTTGTACCTATCTAAAATCCAGTCAGACTCTGTGTGTTATACCAATTCTGGTTAATGCATCCTGGAGTTTGTAGCCTTCAGAGAGGATTAGTAGTGAACTGTAGGTTTTTTTTTTACACTCTTTGGAATGTAGTCTTTCCCTCTAAAGAGTGCTAACCAAACTGATGCTACTTGAGGGCATCTATAAGCTGAAAAGAAGGGTTTAGGAACCTTTAACACCTATTATGCTATCAACAACCCTCGTGTTATACTAGACGAGATCCAAAGGCCTACAAAAGTTTGGATGCTTATCCAAACTTTTGTAGGCCATGATGGGTAGCAAGCCTCAGTCACTGGACTCTGCCTGGAACTGCAGTCACTTGAACAAGTGAACCATAGTCACTGGTCACTGCTAAGGTATTTACCCAATGTTTATTAAATGTTCATATTGCCACGTCTCTGTGTATTACCCCTTACACTGTCAATGTGTCAACACAGCTCATTTGTGATGAATGACGATGATACTGCGTTGAGTTGAGGATATCCTTAATTTTCGGTCAGTAAATGCTGCCATTTTTGCCTGTTAGCTGTTGTTAGCTGCTGTCACAGCTGTTCCTGAAAGTTTATTTTGAAGTGGATCTAACGTGGGCACACTCGCACTTACTCTCATGTGATATGGGAAGATAATTCTTATTTCACTGTTTCAGAGGAAAATTAGGTAAAGAATTTAGAACACTAGAGTCTAATATTAGCTGGCATAATGTTAGATTATAATATTATGTTGTTGTTTAGCCGAATCTTGTCAGCTTTCCAGAGGCAGGAGAGCTGCATGTTTGTTAATAAACAACTGGGAAAATATAAAGAATGAATGAACATGTTCCTGTGGGATTTCTTATGCTAGAACCCAAACTTCAGGTGAGGAGTGAGGGACAGTGTTGGGGAGTAACGGAATACATGTACCGGCGTTACGTATTTAAAATATGAGTAACTGTATTCCGTTACAGTTACCGTTTAAAAAGGTGGTATTCAGAATACAGTTACTTTGTTGAAATAAAGGGATTACACGGCGGTCTTTTCCTGTTTCATATGGTAGGTTATGCCCTCTCTACTTTTGGTAATCGCGTCGGTGGAAACCCAAACAAAACACACATTAAGAGGCTCTAATGCCTGTGTCTCAGTCTCACGGCCCATGCCACCTCTACTTGCGGCTGCATAATGATGTGAAGAAATATTTTTAAAAATTATTATTAAGACTCGACTGTACACTGTGCTCGTGTTTTCCTCCGAAACAATAAGTTCTGTTGGAGCAGCCTTTCAACGCCTCTCTCTGCCTCTCACTAGCAAAGTTGACCCGGACAACAAAGTAAAGCTCATTTTCGGTTACGAGCCCGACACGAACCCGACATATTAGCCAGAGGTCCCTTTACTACGGTTCGGACCCGCAGACCTGTTTTATATACACGCTGAATAGTTTTCTATAAGAGATCGCTGCAAAAAGTGCAGCCTTACCTAATGTCCACCCTACTAATCGTGATTAATTTTGATTAATCACGATTAAATTGCATTTCATTTTGCATGAGCAAACAGACTCTGAAAAAAAGTGAAAATATACGCACTTAACATGTTTATTGAACATCTTGAACATTCATGTTAACAAAAAACTCTGTAAACTTTTAGCCACTCTCTCTGTCACTCTTGGGAAGGCACTTCAAGGCTTTGAAACGAGAAACCAAAGCTGTGTAAAGCGCGTGTTCTCAACGATATTAACAGGTCTGCAGTTTGTTGCAATGCACTTGGCATTGTGTCAATGTGATAGTTTAAGCTGGAAGTGCTTCAGTGAAAAGAAAATTCCTTCTTGCACAATATGCATAATACTTTATGTTGGTCGACTGTTCCATCTTGTTATTTTTTTAATACTCAAATTTCCCATCGAGAGGGCCAGTGTGCGTTTATCATCTTCCATATTGAGTTGATTGGTTCAGCTGCCCGTCACTACCAGATCAACTGCCCATTTGCGCATGTGTGAAGGTAACTCTACTTGGACAAACTGCCCGAAATGCGCTGACAGAAATATTTCAGGGATTTTGAGTCATTCTGCACTCCAGATGCGTTAATAGTGTTAAATTTTTTGTATCGCGTTAATCGTGATGACGGCTTAATCTGCGTTAACGCGTTAATTTTGACAGCACTACTTTTTACTCTTAGCCTGGCTAATTATCCTCCATGGCCTCGTTACAAATTCCAATTAATTTGAATGTGGGAAGCAGCAAGCAGAGCCTTTGCCCGTGGTTAGTATTTACAGCACAGTGAGTATGAATCACTTCTTTGGTCACAGAAGTGAATAAGTGAATTGTGGAGCAGATCTTCAGGCTGTCAAAATCATAATTGAGTTGCTCTCTGTCCTGAGCCATAGGATCTGGCTTTGCAGATATATTTGACACATTGCTTCTTGCTTGATTCCACATTGGACTTCACATGCCTTTTTGACAAAGCTAGGCCATTAATCTCAGCTAAACCAAACAGCTCAGACACTGCTACATACTCATCTGAGATTTGACAAAAGTATTTTCAGCTGGCACACTTTATTAACTTTCTTGCTTAATGAGGGATCTGCCTCTCAGATGTAAATCTTTTTCTATTGGTCCGTCTGATTAAACATTAAAAAGTCATATGTAGACGAATGCTTGATGTTTCTCCCATCCAATGTGCCACTGGCAGATCAGTCCCTATAACTCATGGGTGTAACAGACCTTTGCACTGACTTGTTATTTCATTCCATGGGACTACTCTTTGTGGCCACTCAATACTTAAATATCAGTTCTGTTCATCTGACAAGAACCCGATGATACCCATCTCTCTGAAAGCTTCAGATTTCAACCTGAAAGTAACATTGAATCCCACAGTTTTGCCGTTGATAGGTTGGATGACTTTTGATAGAGGAGGACGTTTGTGTTTTGATCTGATTGTCACCTGCGTGTCCTTCTACTGTCTGAGTTGTATTTAGAGTGAGGTGTTCGGTGATGAGGTTGCCATGGAAAGGTGTACTGAGCCCCTGTGTGGAAGACTCTGACTGCTGCTAAGCTCTCAGCCAGAGGAGTATCGCAGCACCATGAAAGGAAACTCTAAATTAAGTCCTTGGAGAAAAAGATATTTTCAGGCTGTTTTCACACACACAAACTCTGGAAATTGTTGAAAGAATGAGGACCAGACACTGTCAAAATGTTGACCTTTCAGACTTGTTGCACTCAAATGGAGATTTGTCAGATGCATTTTCACTAGTGGAAATACACCAGTTTGTTTGGGATGCCTGGGTGTAGTGTACTTGCCGCAGAACACTGCCTCATTCTGTCTATGAAATGTCTGAAAGTTTTAAATACAGCTGGACTTGAAAAGTCTAAAAATATTCAAGGTAGCATTGCATTTGTGAAAACTGCTTTGGTGGGAAGTTTTAAGGGTGGCAGTAAACCTTAAGAGTGAAAGTACAAGTTTTCCACGTCTCCACCACAGTTTGCAACTTTGTGTTGGCTAGTGTTGCGTCCTGTCTAGGGGCCAGGTCATAACATGAATAGAGCACTCGCCCCCCTTTCCCCCCGAGACCCAACCAACCACAGGAAAAATCTGTTCATTGCAGTGTCATTTATTTGCAACATAATGAAAAGGAAACAACAAAACGGGAGTGTCAACACTTTGGGTGAGCCAAGGCCGATTCCCACACACATAACCTTACCAAAAACAAGAGCCAAAAACAAAGACAGAGTCTGACCTCCTTAACCTACTCAAAACAGGAGAAAAACGAGTGATCAAAAGAAAAGGCAGCTCATCCCTACCCACTCCACTTCCTTAACTGCTGCAGGGAACTGCAGCTGGCGGCTGTCACAGGCATACTGCTCAGGTGCCGGGAGAAGCATGAGAACCTCTCTCGCCGGCGGCGCTCCACACTTCACTTAACAGGCAGGACCTCCAGCTGGAACCAATCACTCAGGAGCTGTACATCCACGCACCAATTGCAGCAGGGCCCCTTCTTCTTCAGCCACCTTTCTCACTCACTATGCATTTATACACCTCTCTGCATTGAATGATTTGTTATTATTAATCTCTGGCTTTCTTCCACTCCATGTCTTTGGCCTGTCTTCATCTGCTCATCCCCATCCGGGAGATAGCGGGCCCTTCCTAAGCCTGGTTCTGCTGGAGGTTTCTTCCTGTTAAGAGGGAGTTTTTGAAAACAAAGTGTTTTGAAAACAAAGATTGGAAATTGATTGTAAAGAGTACATGCCTCTATACCTCTGACACTATGTTTAACCAGCAAGACCATCAAGTTGTTTCCAAACCAAAAGTGATGCCTCAACCAAAATGTACGGCCTCTCTTTGAGGCACAGAATAGATGAGGGGAAAAATCACTTACAGTAATGCCTGGAGAGAACTGAAGAAGCTCTGCTCTCTGTCATAGTGCATTACACAAGCTACACTACAGAAAAACCAGAGCCTTGGCCAATTAGTTAAAACAACATAAATGACTGTGAGAACCAAGTTCTTCAGATTGAAATCTTTTCCCCTCCCTTTAGGTAAAAGATACAGAACCGTCAGGGCACATCCCAATATACTGAGGAGCAGCTAACACCCGCCCCAAAACATAAGAACCAAAACACATACAGACACTATACACCCCATACCCATACTGAGACATCCAGACTGAAGACCTGAAGACAGAAAACACACCAGCCTGTTGTTTTTAAATGAATTCACCATTAGCTCCAGAGATCCTGGAGGGCACTGACAAGACATATGTGTTCTTCCTCATCAAATGATATAAAAAGCTTTGCAGTGGCTGTTTTTTCCTCCTCCTGTCCATGCTCACTCCATTTAAATAGCTCTATACCCATCCATAGGTCACTGTACCACCATAAATTGTTCTCAAATCTACTTATTTTCCTCAAACATGCATAATTAAATCTCATCCAGTACAGAGGATGGAGTTACCTCCACAAATAAATTAAATCCCAACAAACATCAATTTACAGCAGGAACAAGGTGCCCCCCCCCCCACACACACACACACACACGCACGCACGCACACACACACACACACACACACACACACACACACACACTGCCTTTGGCATTCTCAGCACTGTTTAATGTGAGAAATAAATGATAGACCGATAGAGTTGTTTTGTTTTTCATTTCCATTTGCATTGTTCAGCTTAGACGGTCTCTGACTGAACAAATGTATTCTCCCTTCCTTTTTTCAGTCCTTTCATGTATAATGTGGTTAAAAATTAAATGATGCAGCACTGGACTAAAGCCATTCACAAAGCTATTACACTGACTCACTGTGACTGACTGCTAAATCACTTCAGAATACAACACAATGTGACTAAAAATGTCTGTGATGTTCTTTGCCCACAGGTATTTTTATGTGCCGCTTTGGGTTTGTTCCTTCTCTCTTGCTAAGCATCCAGGAAGGTCACAGCCTCTTAAATTTCTACAAATGCATTCCACATTTCTTGGCTCTGACAAGATTAAGATTTAGATGAAAACTGTGATTGGGTTCCAAAACTGCCCTCCTTCCTATCTGATTTCATTTGAGTGTTTTTCTTAGTCTCTCTTACCATTTGTTTTGGCCCTGTTAATTAAACTATGAACCCTGTGTGCAATTATAATGAAATCTGAGATACATTACTGAAACAAAACAACGTGTTGCTGTTCACTTGAGCTTCTGATAAAAGACTTTCCTACTATTCGGTAGTTGAAGCTGGATGTAATTCTGTACAATATGACTGATTGTGTTTGAGATTATCTCTTCATCACCAGGCACCTGTTATTGTTATTGTGTGGGTTATTGCCCTGTTGCCTCTTTCAGATGCATAATGTACTCTGCCCAAAAGCAAAAAAAATGGTTCAAGAATGGTTCGAGAAGCTGCTGCGTGTTTGAAATCTTGACTTGGCCTCCAAATCGCCCAGATCTGAATCCAATTAGGCAGCTGTGGGATGTGTTGGACAAACAGGTCTGATCCATGGAGACCCTGCCTCACAAGATTGGTTGCAAACATCAACAACAGCCACAGACCCCAGCACACATTCAGTCTAGTGCACACAAGTCTTCTTTAAGTTATTAAAAAGTATCCTGTACAACGAAATCCTGTTCATTTCATACTGAGAAGAAACAGTTTAAAGAAATCATTAAAAGCTCACCATTACCATGGCATTCATGGCCATCAAGAGTGGATATAAACTTCTGACTTCACCTGTAAAACAGGTACTAGGAGTCTTCAGTCAGTATTCCCCCATTACATCATGTGATCACACATGTTTGTGACCACTTACAGTTGTTGGTAAAGTAGAAGTACTGTGATGTAAAAGGGCTCCTCCAGCAGGTCTGGGATAAGTCAGCCTCCATTGTGAAAGCTCCAGCTGATTATCCTGTGAAGCACACGACTTTGGACCGTGACCTTTGCAAGGCTGAAAATAATTTGCATTCTATTAACTCAGTTTATGCCGTTTAGACATTCACACGTGCCTTGTTTTTTGAAGCCACAAATAAAAAATCCTCCCCACATATATCACCCCAACTTGAGATACAACTATACAGCAAGGAAGAAAAAGTATATTTAGTATGAGTGACATCCAGCCAGCCTGTTACTGAGCCTAAATAAAATATGCTGATCACCTGCAGGGTATATATAGCAGAGCCATTTAAAAACCTCTCATCAAAAGCCCTCAAGAACCTCTCAAGAGCCCTCCCCTCACTGATACCACCCAGACCATGACCCACTGGTAAAACTGGATCACGTTTATTTGCCAGCATTTCCTCACAGCACGGGTGTGACGAGGAGACAGTGGGTGGCGTACTATGGCATCTCCAGCTAATTATCTATTTGGACAAGGATCAAACACCCCACTGTGGAAATTATGTTCATGTTATGTTTATGCAAGTCTGAGCAATAGACATACCAAAACGTCTGCTTACTGAGAGGAAAGAGGCCAGAAGGAAAGGGCTCTAACAGAAACACTGACAAGCACTGGGTGTAATGTGATTCACATGTTACTGTAATCATGTTATATTTTTCAGTTATGCACTAATGTAACACATTAGTGTACTAAATTCAGTAATTACACTACAGTTGCAGTTATGTAGTTTTTTCTGTTACAAAGGTTCACCATGTATCTGCAGTCCAGGTATATAGAAAAGGGGTGAAAAAAATAGCTTTTTTCTTCATGGACTTTCAGAGGGTTTTTGGCTCCTTCACCTTTGCTGTCCCCCTGCTTGGTCACCATAGGGACTCCACCTCCTATGGCTTAGGTATGCAAAGTTGCATCTGAAAAAACAAGACTTCTCAAGCAATGTCCGCTGGATAAACTTAAGTGGAGATGTTTGCAATATAGATGATATGTTTGGTAAAAACACAGCACAAACACTTTAGACCTACAGTCAAGCGCAGTAATGGAAGGCTGATGATTTGACCTCCTCTGCATGCTGAAGTATTCTAAAGTCAAATTTGAGCCCATCTGTCTGATAGCTAAAGCTTGGCCAAAAGTGAGCCATGCAACAGCATAATGACCCCAAGCACACCTCTAAGAGAGTGGCCCAATCAAAGTCCAGACCTCAACGCGTCTGAAATCCTTTGGGAGGAACTTAAGAAAATGGTACATAAATTAATGCCACAAATCTCAATAAACTAAAGAAGAGTGGGCTGAGATTCCTCCACAATGATGAATCAGAATCAGCATACTTTATTAATCCCTAAGGAAATTATGTTGATTACAGTTGCTCCAATACAGTAACAGAAACAGACTAGACCAGCGGTCCCCAACCTTTTTTGCCTCACGGACCGGTTTATGCCCGACAATATTTTCACGGACCGGCAATAAGGTGTCGCGGATAAATACAACAAAATAAAACTAGTGCCGGTACCGAAAAAAAGAAGATTTATTCATAACACACGTGAAAAGACCCAGGAAAACCGAGTTAACGATAAAAATGATAATGATAAAATAATGCTGAAAACCGATAAAAACCCTGAAAACCATACATTTCACACCTGAGCCTCAACTCTCGCGGCCCGGTACCAAACGACTCACGGACCGATACCGGTCCGAGGCCCGGGGGTTGGGGACCGCTGGACTAGACTATTTAACAATACAATATGTTACAGATTTACACTTTTAAGAAATAGCACAATATATACAAATCACTCAATAATAAATGTCAAGGATTGACAGAGTTGAATACTGACAGCAACATTACTGAGTAGAAAAGAACGTGTGCAAAAGGATGTAACTATTGCAGTGTTTACAGTGTGTTAGATGGAGGAGTTGTACAGGGAGACGGCCACGGGCAGGAATTTGCAGTTCAGTGGTGTTTTTTGGTAATCTCAGTCTCTCACTGAATGTGCTCCTATGGCTAGCCAGCATGTCATGGAGTGGGTGGGAGGTATTATTCAACATTGTCTTTATCTTGGACAACATCTGCCTCTCAGACACCACCCCAAGGGTTACTGGCCTTACGGATCAGTTTATTGAGTCTGTTGGCATCTGCAACCCTCAACCTGCTCCCCCAGCATGCAACAGCATAGAGGATAGCACTGGCCACAATGGGCTCATAGAAAACCCTGAGTGTTGTCCAACAGGTGTTGAAGGACCTCAGCCGCCTCAGAAAATAGAGATGACTCTGCCCTTTCCTGTAAAGTGCAGCGGAGTGTTTAACCCAGTCCAGTTTATTATCTATGCATACTCCAAGATATTTATAGTCCTCCACAATGTCTACATTGACCCCTTGGATTGAAACAGGGGTCAATGTAAAAGATTAGTAAAGTCATACAGAAAAGAGTTACTTTAATGTGTTGTTGTTGTTGTTCATCTTAGGTTTTAGCACAATTATGAGGAATGGCAAAAGATATTTTTCAGGGTATTAAGGAAAGGATGGAGCGACTTTCAGCTGTTCTTTTATTCACAAGGAGTTACTCCAGTGGGCAGTTTCTACATTTGGCAGCTTTTGTCCATACTGGATGCCCTTCCTAGGACAATCCCAAGGGGATTTGATGTCCTCAGGGATCAAAATGAGGATCTACTACACTATAGAGCTATTTTAAGGTTATTAAAGAAAAATTACAGAACAAAAGCATTTTTAGTGAGAAAATTAAGAGTATTGGAAGGCCTCTAAAAGTGCTATTTTGTTGGATAAAGTAATATTTTTTCTTTTTTCTTTCCTCCCAGCTATCTCTTTTTTTGTGTCTTACCTTCATCCAAACAAAAGATACCTTGACAAGTGGAAAATTCTTGAATAGCAGCTGTGTTTTTGTTTTTTTGGGGGTATTTTTCTGATCACATAGCTGTGGTTTTCGGCTTTATCTCTTTTCATCTCTGCTTTTATCTTTTGTGTTTTCCTTACTGAAGGTTCCTGTCAGGGGCAGAACATAATTTCTTGTCTGTGACTGTTTGAGATCGAGATCATATGCTGACTATAAATAACTTGTCAACCCAGACTGGTGGCCATTACTGTGTGATTCAGTGAAAATTTAAGAAAGGATCTGTTTGTAGTTCAGTGGTCTCTTTGAACAATGGAGAACAACATATTTCAGGGTATTAAGAGAGATGTGGATCTCACTGAGAAGTTTAATGTTTGGTACTTTCACTGTGAAAGTACCAAACATTAAAACTGTCAATTGAGACCATAAACTCATCAGTGTTTTGTCAGGGGTTTTATCAAGGGAGCAATGGGACGATTTTGTAGGTTTAAGGGACCAATGTCCAACTTGACTTAATATGCTTAGACTGCTGTCGCTCATAAACACAAAGCCCTGTTGCACCCAAAGATATTTTACTCAAAACCATACAGTAAGGTAGTGTAACTCCTTTTTCAGGCTAGGTGTACACCTTCATCTGGGATGTTCTAAAAGTCTCTCTCATAATGGATGTATACCATGTAATACATTATTATACTACACCAAGCCCATTAACTGAATGGTGAAGACAGGTGAGAGATCATCACTGACAGATCTGAACACCAGACTGGGACAGTAAGCTTAATTAGCTATGAGGCTCCCCGTACTTGGTTATTCTAAGTCAAAAGTTTTGGAACACCCTAATTTTTATACTTTTTTATTGAAAATTATGCAGTTTACTGTCTCATTGCACTCTGAAATGAAAGCATAGTACAAACAAGCAGTTGGAGTTAAAAAAGAAATCATGGAATCAATTTATAGACCAAAATGTATTCTAAACTTTTGACTCATCAAAGTAGCCTCCTTTGGCAGATATAACAGCTGAACACACCCGTGGGAATCTTTCTACATTAGAAATCAAATATTCCTCAGAGAGTTCTTCCCATATCTGTAGCAGAAGTTCCCATAAATGTGGCACTTGTAGGCTGCTTTGCTTTCACTCTTCTGTCCAGTTCATCCCAAACCAGCTCGATGTGGTTTAAGTCTGGAGACTGTGCCGGACACTCCTTGTTTTCAAGCTCACCATCTTATTCTCTTTTCCTGAGGTAGTTCTGGCATAGCTTGGACTTATGTTTTAGTCCTTATCTTGCTGTAGGATGAACCCCTGACCAACTAGGCACATACCAGACGGTACTGCATGGTGCTGCAGAATGCTGTGGTAGCCGTTTTGGTTCAGGGTGCCTCTCACTCTGCACAAGTCACCGACCCTGGATCCAGCAAAACAGTCCCAGACCATCACAATTCCTCCTCCATGTTTGATAGTTGATGCTACACACTGTGGAACCATCCTTCCACCTACTCGACGGTGTACAAAGATCCTGCGTGATGAACCGAAGATTTCAAATTTTGATTCATCTTTGCATAATACCTTCTTCCAGTCTTCCAGTCACTGTAGTCCGGAGTTTCATGACCCAGGCAAGCCTCTTTGTCTTATTCTGACATCTTAGCAATGGCCTTCTTGCTGCAAATCGTCCTGTCAAACCTGCAGCTCAAAGTCTTCTCTTCACAGTTGAAACTGAGACTTGCTACTACGACCACTATTAAGTGGCGCTTGAAGCTGTTGTCCTGTGAGCCGCCTATTACGCAGCCTCTTAACTCTCAGAAACTTGTCCTCTGATTCAGTTGTGGCTTTGGGTCTGCCAGACCTCTTCCTGTCAGAGTTTGCCCCAGTTTCTGAGTGCCTTTTGATGGTGAAGGAAACTGTACTCACTGGCACCTGACTTTCTTTGCAATTTCTCTGTAGGACAGACCTACATTTTTAAGTTCAAGTTTAAGTTCAAGTGGCTTTTGTTGTCATTTCAACCATGTACAGTGGTACAGTACAGAGTGAAATGAGACAGCGTTCCTCCGAGACCCTGGTGCTACATATGACATATAATGGAAACACAGAACTATGTAAAGTGCAATGTGCAAAAACTGCAAAAATAAACAAGACAAGACAGTGCAACACTAGACAGAACAGGACAATGCAGACACAAGACAGTGCAATGGAAATGTGCAAAATGCAGAGTATTTTGCATAAGTAACTTGGTGTGTGTCTGTGTGTGTGTGTGTGTGTGTGTGTGTGTGTGTGTATGAGTGTGACATACTAAGTATTATGATGGTCTGTCTCTCTTCCATTGTTAATTGCCTTTTTCTTGCCATTTTTGTAGCAACACACTACTTTCTGCAGTACAATACTGTTCAACTGATGCTCACGAGGGTATGGTACCACAGTGTGTTCCAACACTGTTTTTGTAAGTAAACCAGAAAAGTTGGAACAACTGTAGGAATTACTGGCACCAGCTTTCAAGGCTTGATCAACCTCCATTGCTGCAGAACAGCTTTAAATTGTTACCCATGTTGTGTTCCCTAAAAAAAGGCCTTTTTGTATAATTCTGAAATGTACATTATTTTTCAGTTCTGGGTAACCTTACCTTTTTTTAACCTCTGTCAGTTCACCACTTACATGTGTACCATTTCAAGCTATTCATTGGACTTGAATTGCAATAAATAACTGGAAAAATTGGGGTGTTCTAAAACTTTTGACCGATAGTGTATATATTTTGGCAAAGAGTTTGTGGCCAAACCTCTTTGTACATAAGTTTACTGAGTGCAACTGACCCACAGGAAAGAGCCCTTACTGAGTATACAGAGTTAAGGGTTACCGTTAGGGTTAGCCTAATCTTTAGCATAATAGTAATCAATATACATTTGAGCATTAATATTTAAAAAAAGAAAGATTTATATTACATATATGTATGTATATATATAAAAAAATCATCATAAACACATAGCTCTTCCTTGCTACAGTACTCTTTCAGTAAAGCAGTTTGTCATTTTGAGTGATCATGCTATAGTGCATTTCACATTAAATGTATGAGGACTGAGGGTCCATAGATGTGAGAAACCTTCATTCTGTATTTTCCTTAGTCGCTCTTTCCATCACCACATTCTGTACTTCATAGGAGCAGCAAAAGGAGGTCAAAGTGTCTCACGAGATTTATGTCTGTTTCCTCTTATTCATCCGTCAGCTCTGAGCCAGAACCTTTCTAACCCATAACTCATATACACTATACAGTCCAGTAATCATTTAGTGAGAAATTAGTCTAAGCAGCAACACAGCTGTGATGTTTAGTACGAGATCCCTCTTAAATGAGAGTCTGTACTAAAATAGCCAAGGTAAATATGAATTAAGATGAGTTTGAGACATCACTTCAAATTCTATCATTCCAACTTCCGATGAGAAGACATAAATTACAGCCGAATTCAACTTTTTTCTAACATGCTCTCAATGCTCAAAGCAAGTTCCCAAGAGCTATTTCTTTGATTCTAATGAGGATAATAAGCATTGAAGGCATTGCACAACTCACTGATGAATGGCTTTCTTGGTATTTCACATCCCCTTCTAGATGCTCAACCTTACTCCCAGCCATGTATTATTAAAGGCAACCTAATAGCAGTTCGCTGAGCTTTGGTTCTAACCTAGATAGCATGCAGTCTCAGATGGGGCTCTGTACAGACTCCTCACTTTGGAGCTGAGATGACATCATACATATTGTATAAGACAATAGCAGTGTGGAAGCTGTTCTGCTGAATATGTTTTGTTTTTTTTATTTGTTTTTGACCTGAAGTGACCATATTTGGACAAAAGACTAAAGGACAACACTAATACCAACTATGGTTTGTATGGTTAGCAAGCTGCATACATAAGCTGTACAGGTATAATGCACAGACAAACCGGACGGACTTAGCAAACAGCATTACTTATCAGATGATTCTATTACAGTGCTTCAAAAAGCACCACAAACATGACAGAAGTATAGTTCAGTAGCTCAATTTAGCAGACTTGGGTGTAGCTATTGAGGTTTTGTGTTTTCAGTTTTGGTTTGCTTGGCAGTAACACACTGGCCAGCTTCTCTCCGAGCTGTATTGAAAATGGAGACCGTGTGCCATCAAAGTAAACAAACAGCAGATTTCCAACCAACCAGAGGCCCCATGTCACGGTGGTTGTATCACAGCCAATATCAGACAACTATTGAGCAATATGCTCATGATGTAACGTAAGAAACCTCAGTACGCCACAGCTCTCGTTCCCCATGTTGGCACACAAATCAGATCCTGATAACAATTCAGTGTAAACCAATATTACACTGGGTAAAGCTACATATTTAAAAAAGAGATTCATAATCAGTTAGCATGTCAATTACTACTTAAATTAGAGAGCAAAAAAATAAGCAACCTAAAAATCGCATCGTGGCACAACTCTTATAAGAGACCATTCAGTAGAAAGATTTTCAAGTACGTGTTCAAGAAATTATAAAGTGCCTGACTCTGACCTCCTTTTGTCTACAACATTATTTTTCCAGCATTTGAAGTCTTTGGAGTGTTTTCTTTTCATGTAGCACTCAGTGTTTGTTCCTATGTAGGCCAAATCAGCATGAAACTGGAAAGCTTCCAGAGAGACAAAAAGAGAAAAAAATTCTTCTGTCTCTCCTAATTCACTTCCTGTTTTTCTGCTCTTAAACTTCGGAATATTCCATTTAAAGCACAAGAAAAAAGAATAATTGCCCACAATGCTTTTTGACTTCCAGTTAAAAAGCCCTTGTCTCATTTTGTGTGAAATTTCTCATCACATTCCACAAGAGGATGAGCACAATGTAAGAACCACAAATAAGCATAATGAATCAGACTCCTTTTTATGAAACAGGCCAATGAACATAGTTCATCTCTTATTATTGGCTTCTGTTTTGGATCTGTTATGCTTTCCTACACTTTGTCTGGTGTGAAATTGGGGTTTGGTTGGTGAATGAACCCCAAGTACAGTTTAGCATCAGGGGAAATAACTCACTTTTAATACTTTGTACCGTGCACTTTAGCAGATTTGTTTTGATCTGCTGGCCTCTGCTCCTGCTGGTTCTGAGCTTTCCTGCTCTTTGTGGATTTAGCCAGTAGATAAGCACATATTGCAAAAGCTATCACCTTGGCAGTTTTTGGATCACTAGCCAGCACAAAGTTAATATAAAGGCTGAGGTGGGAAGTAATGAAGTACAAATACTTGTACTTAAGTTGAGTCTTAAGGTACAGGCATTTTTCTTGACTATTTATTTTTCTGCCAACTCTTTAACTTTACCTCATTTTCAAAACATATCTCTACTTTCTACACCTTGCAATTTCCCAAAAAGCTTGTTACTTTAGCTTTAGGACATTTGAGGGGAGTTGTTTCCAGTTTGAATGTAAATGGAGAAAACAATAACTCACTGGTGCTTATTGCATAAGACAAGGTGGAAAAAAAAGAAAGAAAAAAAAATATAATTTGTGCAGCATTCATAGTAATATACTCAGGGGTTAAAATGGGTCAGGCCATCTGGAATTGTTGCATGCATGCCAGTCTGCATGTACACATAATTTGTTATTTGTTTCTAAGGCTATTTCATGAGAGCGACCAATTTACATTATTTAACTATAACTAAAAAAAAGTGATCAAATGTCACACTGAATCATCTGTTTTTACAAACTGCTTACAGTATTCTGTTTGCATTTTCTCCTTTCTTTACTGTGGGTCACTTGTCTGCTCTCTCTCTGACTTTGATACTATCTTTCTCAGGGGAATTTTGAATTCTACCACTTTTTCACAAAGTTAATGTCAGAATTATGGATATATCTGACAGCTTAGGTGAAGGAGGATTCATCCAGTGGAGGTCTGCTTGATGACAAACTTTTCCACCGTATCAACCTGAAATCTTGCAGAAGAACACAAAACATTTACTGTGAGATTGCAATCTGTCCATGTACTGAAGTTACAGTAACTGTGTGTGCACATCACCATTGTCTTTTCTCTCTGTATGCCAGGTATTTCTTAAAGTTAGTATTTTATACTTTAAACTTCAATCTAAGACACTTCCCATTTTTCTGAGTCCAATTAAGTGTAGCATTTAGACAGATGCATACAGAAGAACAGTGAGTTACAGAAGTTTTTTTCTTTTACTACATGAAAGTGATTTGAGGCATTGCAGAGTTCTGTCACTGTAATTGTGTACACTATGAACTGATGTCTGGCAAAAAAAATGCAAAACACTGCAAATCCATCAGCTCACTTTAAAAAAAAACAAAAAACGCCTGCAATCATCTAATCATGTGGCTCCCCTGTAGCACCCTGAAGGGGGAATCTCTTAAAATAAATATTTAATGAAGCCAGCTGCAAAAGTAGCTTCGTCCATGGGACACATTTACCAACACTTAGCTCCACAGCAAAACCCTCTTTTGACATAAACTACTGTCGGGATTTAATGTTTATTTAATGCATTGTCAATTTGGTGACTGGAAGGCGAGGACACAGCAGGTATTTTGGTGGCTTGCCTTATTGCATGTGTATTTTTAGGAGTTTCCTTTTTACAACATGCAAATTTAGCAGGATAATATATGAATGATTTGTACAAATGTCATTTGCTAAGGTTTGCAGCCCACAGTTTAACCCTAAACTTAATGCTGAAAACAATATTGTATTTTAGCTTTGGGATTTATTATAGTTGGGGTATTCATCTATTGGGAGTGTGTTGTTCTGATGGGCTAATGGTTTACAGCTGTGAGTGCAGTGTCCTAAAACTCTTCAGTCATCCTTCATCCAGCTTATTGCCTTGCTGCTCCTCAGTAATAATGCTAGTATTTTACTGGTAAATGGACTGGTTTCTATAGAAATTGAGCCTCAAAGCACTTTATACAATATGCCTGACTCACCCGTACACAAACATTTACACCCTACACATAAGGGTTTTCTATCTGATGAATGCATCAGAGAGGGGTTGGGTTCAGTATCTTGCTGAAGCATACTGCAGACTGTAGTAGCGAGGAACTGAATCAGATCCACTAGTCTTCCGATTGGTAGATGATCTGCTCAACCTCCTGAGCTACAGCCATTAAAAACCAAACTGAACTAAACTGCAGGTCAGGTTTTTAGCTGCTTTTCTGCACTGAGATCAGTACATAAACATGTCTGCATGTCTCAGCAGTTCACACAGATAGTGATTTTATTTTAATTTTTTTTTACTTCTCTCTGACCCATACATGCCACATTGAAATCAAAATGCAACTGTTAACATGACTGTCTTAGTGTGTCAGATTTTATTAAGTACATGCAGCTTCTCACAGCTTGCAAAGAAAACCAAGGCAATGTGTGCATTTACAAAAAATGGCATCTAACTATATGCTTTAGCAAAAAGGAAAGTTTGAAGCCTAATCTTGAAAGTAGAGATAGTGTCTGTCTCCCGAATCCAAACTGGAAGCTGGTTCCACAGAAGAGGGGCCTGAAAACTGAAGGCTCTGCCTCCCATTCTACTTTTAAATACTCTAGGAACAACAAGTAGGTCTGCAGAGCGAGAGCGAAGCGCTCTAATAGGGTGATATGGTACTACAAGGTCATTAAGATAAGATGGGGCCTGATTATTTAAGACCTTGTATGTGAGGAGCAGGATTTTGAATTCAATTCTGGATTTAACAGGAAGCCAATGAAGAGAAGCCAAAACAGGAGAAATCTGCTCTCTCTTTCTAGTCCCTGTCAGGACTCTTGCTGCAGCATTTTGAAGGCTTTTCAGCGAGTTTTTAGGACATCCTGATAATAAAGAATTACAGTAGTCCAGCCTGGAAGTAATAAATGCATGAACTAGTTTTTCAGCATCACTCTGAGACAGGATATTTCTAATTTTAGAGATGGAGATGTTGCGCAAATGGAAGAAAGCAGTCTTACATATTTGTTTAATATGTGCGTTGAAGGACATGTCCTGGTCAAAAATGACTCCAAGGTTCCTCACGGTCTTCGTTATCTGGCTTCATGGACAGTTTTGCAGCTCCATGGATGATGCTCAACAGTACACTAAGATGCTCCCAAAGTCTCCAGAGCCTCATAAAACAACATTACTAACTAAACACTGACATTAGGTTCAGATAACAAACATTACATGTACACACAGAGGACACAGTCTGGATTCACTAAGACACTGCTCTTCCCCTTAAAGTGCAGTTATATAGTTTGAATATAGAGTGTTATACTACTGAAAAACTGAATTTTATGTTCCCTTTGATTCCATAGTTTACCTGGTGAATAAGAACCTCAATAATGTTTATCTGACTGTGGGCTAACAACATAATACCTGATGCATGGAGATTGGGAGCTTCATTTTATTTATTCTTACTGTTTATTTTAAGTTGATAATCTAGTTTTATTAGCACTATTCATTGAATTATGTAAACCTTTTTTTGTTTTTAAATTGAATATATTTGCACTCTGCTTTGAATTGTTCCAGTCTTGATATTTAGACTTGGTGGCCAATACACAGTTTTTTCAGCTTTTTCTATGCCTAACTGGAGCAGTGGTTGGATTGTTTCAACACTTTAATTCTGTTACGTTTGAAGAGCTTGCTGCTTGTTTTTTCTGGCAGACATTTTAGTTGGGGGATGGTAAGGGTCACTACCAAGAATCTCACACATCTACTCAACTTTCTTTTTACCTGTTCTGGACTAATTCACACCTACTGCATAATTAGTCCGTCCTCATCATTTAAGGCAAGTCTGCACATTCTCTTTGTTCTAGGAATCAAATGAGTCAGCATTTAAACTTTCTAAGATGGAATGTTAAAGGTTTAAAAGGTTCATCCAGTTGAGAGAAGGAAGGTTTTCTTAAGCACTATAACACTGATGTGGCTTGCCTGGAGCTCTGATAATAGCTGTTTCCTTTCACGGTGGAGGGGCCGGCGCTTCCACTTACTTTTCCAAGCTAAAGCATGAGAGGTCTTTTTACTGATCAGCCAGAATATTCCCTTTGAGGCCCCATTGTTATATTCAGTGAGAAATTGTGCAACACTGGTTGCTCTAGTGTTTATGGTCCTAACACAGATGATGGGTGATTTTAAGATTTTAACTGTTGGCTCAACCTAGTTCTAGTTCGCTTACCTGTTAAGAGTAAAGTTATAAGCAAATCTGCATTAGCCATTCAAGCCCTTTTATCTGAGTATGGAATCATAAACTAACACAATGAAATTAATGACTTTGTTGCTAAGCTAAGCCTAACATTCCTGAAATTCCACCAGAACTTAAAACGAGGTTGGATGAACCAATTTCTCAGTCAGACGTTTCCTCAGCCATAGCTTCAATGCAGTCTGGCAGCTGCTCAGGTACGGATGGTTATTCTGCAGAATTTTTCAAACACTTCTCTACATTACTGTCTGCACAACTTGGTACAACCCTCACTGACTGCTTTAATCTCTCCCTCTGTCCTTTTATGAAGCCTGTATCATACTTACTGCAAAACAAGGAAAAGATCCAATGGAACGTGCCTCTTATTTGACTGATTTCTCTCTTGAACACAGACACCAGAATATTAGCTAAGATTCTTGCTCATAGACTAGAAACAGTTCTCACCACAATTATTTCAAAGACCAAACAGGCTTCATTATATTTCAACATAAGAAGGCTACCTAACATAGTTTCCAGCTCTGCATGTTCTGCTGAATGTGTTGTCTCTCTTGATACTGAAAAAGCCTTTGATTGAATTGAGTTTCACTATCTTTTTGCAGTCCTTGACAGATTTGGATTTGGATTAAACTACTGTACTCTCAGCTGTCTGCTACAGTATGGACTAATGTCCAATTGTCGCCAGGGATGCCCTCTCAGCCTTCTGCTTTTTGATCTGGCCATAGAGCCCCTTGCCATTGCCTTTTTGTAGTTGCAAAGAAGTATCTGGGATTTGGAGAAACAACACAGAACACAAGGTCTCGCTTTACGCAGATGATCCTCCTGCTTTTTCTTTCCAAGCCATTAACCTTACTGCTGTCTGCATTGAGTCTGCTTAGTCAATTTTGCCAGCTTTCAGGATATAAACTGAACCTCAATAAAAGTCAGCTTTTTCCCTCCTGTAAAGCAAATATGTTAGACTTCACTAACTTAAAATAAATAAAAATAAATAAAAAATAAAAATAAGACAAATAAGACCTGTTATTTGTATATCTTATTTGTATTTTAACATAACCCCCAACAGCACAGATATACAAAATAGCGTAATAAAGGGAAACTTTCGACTGCCTGTGTGCGTGCATACCTGCTAATCAGAGCAGGCACACCACTAAATTTTCCCCTAGCTGTTTTCATAATGGCTTCAAGTGGCCATTAGAGGAACAGTAGTGTGGTTAGTGTAGTTGTATTGTAAATGGACTGCTTCTTAGATAGCACTTTACTGATACTCAAAGCTTTTTGTACAACATGCCTCATTCAAACACATAATGTGGCAAACAATTAAGAATTTCCTGCATGCTATATTTGTCTTTGTTGCCAATAAATATATTTAGTCCTGTTGGGCCTTTGGTCAGTGGTCTTTGTTGGTCTCCCAGACGCTTTCTCTCCTATCCGCCTAACTTTCAACAGGTTTTCACAAAGGATCACATTGGTACATTCATTCATTCAGATCACTTGAACCTTCGTGCAGGGCTAAGAATCTAATGCAGCTAAGAGGATGGGGGGAAGATTCAGCCCTGCTTAACCTGTTAGAACCCCAAATTTCCATAATTCACTATATTTCCTAGGATGTTCACAAGAGCCTGTCCTCCGTAAGGTACCACCACAAGGAAGAGAATGTTGTGTGAACTCATTCAGTATTGTGGAAATGGTCAATTCCTGCTTGGCGATGGACATCGCTACATCTCCAGCTAATTGGTTGATGAATAGTGCTTGGGACTGTGACATAACCAATGTAATGTGTTATGAGACCATTGCACATGGAAGTCCCAGCTGTATACATGTAATATAAGGAGATGGATACTTCCTTTTGGTTTGAAATTTAAGTACTGGACATTAGAAAGTCATCAGAATGATGAGCTGCTGTGTTGTAAAATTACACAACTGTATATATGGCCAAATGGTGACTGCTGTGCTTTCTAAACTGGAAGCAGCATCAAGGAGCAGAGGTCACAAAGCTAACTTTACCTTCAGCAACATTACAAATATATGTGCTTGTATCACCACAGAATTGTTATACTGGTAAGTTATAAGACAAATATGCCATTGTAGTTATCCATCGTAGTGCTGCTGCTAAATTACACATCTTAGACGTGCCAGGGGCTGTAGCTTCATAGTAAAATAGCTAGTCTTTATGTTCTTGTTATTTTAATCAACAGCCTATAAAATGTGACAGTATTAACCTGACTGGGTGTTATCGTTACATTTCACCAGGAACATCTGTTACATAGTTACAGGTTGCAGGGCTTTAGCTAATCCAAACAAAATCTTTATGCCTTTTTATATAAAAAAACAAAAAAACAAAACAGATTCTGAAATGCAACAATGTGAAATCAAGTTTGAAGCTCTTTATAATTTCTTAACTTTTTTGATGTGTAGGTGCTCACAAGAAAGTCCTGAGCAGTGCTGCCCGGTTAATCTCATGAGTTTTATGAACACAATTTATAGGCAGAGCCAAATGAACTTAGACCTCGGAGGCTTCAGGATCTCATCTGTGCTTTTTGTGGATGATCCGGCTCATTGGGTGGTGGCTTGCAGCTCGCACTGGAGCTGTTCGGGGCTAAGTGTGAAGTGGCAGAATGAGAATTAGCACCTCCAAGTCCAAGGTTCTCAGCAGGAAAAGAGTAGCGTGTTTACTGTGATGAGTTGCTGCCCCAAGTGGAGAAGTTTAGGAATCTCATGGTTTTTGTCATGAATAAGTGGAGAGTAGAGCAAGACACTGTAACTGTCTGCTGTGGTGAAGAGAGAGCTGAGCATAAAAGGAAAGCTGTCAGTTTACTGGTTGATCTACATCCCTTCCCTCACCTGTGATCATAAGCTCCGGGTAACATTGAGATTACAGATACAAGCAGCAGAAATGAACTTTCTCCAAAGGGTGCCTGGAGAGACATGGTGAGAAGTTCAGTTATTCACAAGGGACTCAGAGTACAGCCGCTACTTCCCGACATCAAAGGGAGCCAGCTGAAGTAGTTTGGGCATCTGATTAGAATGCTGTCTGGGTGGCTCCTGGGTGAGGTTCTAAGGGCATGTTGCTACTGGGAGGAGGCTCTGGGGTAGGCCCAGGACGCGCTGGTGAAGGTGTGGCTGAGGAGAAGGGACCTGGGTTTTTCTGTTTAGGCTGCTTCCCTTGCAACCCAGCCACAGATAAGCAGTAGAAAATGGATTGATGGTTGGATGGACGCATGTAGTTGTGTAATATGAATCCCCCTCCTAGGGTCAGTTCTACTGAGCAGAAAATGCCAAGTAATTTAGGCCATTAAAGATAATTAGACATATTAAACCACGTGAAGGGTGGTCTAAATTTTTGTTATTTAAAAAATGAAATTAGTATTAGTAAAAGTGTAAAACCGCAATTATCTCATATAATTAACATAGTCATTGTGAAAATGAGGACACACTATGCATATTGCCTGCCTCAGGATGTCACTCATTTACTCTAGCTAGGAACTCTCTAGAAACTTGCTGTTATTATTATTATTATCATTATTACCAATTTATATGCCACTATGGCAATCATTCATCCACAAGCACGACAGGGTCAGTGATGTCTCACCGCTGCCAGAGTAATCACACTGACCACACAGGACATCTCTCTCTCTGCTGAGTGGCTATGATGACAGCCAGCCTATATGGGGCAAACTGCTAGAGGCCATCAGTGCAGCCTAATGACAGGCTGAGAGGAGAGCATTCCATTTTCTCTATTTAGAATGGATTTATAGGTGGAAATATGTTTCTCTCATCTGCTGAAGTAGTTTTTACACTATATATGAACTGCAGCTAAGTGGTTATTTTAAAACTATGGATAAATTATAATACATGATATTTGAGAAAATGAATTTCTCATTTGAATCACAATGATCCTATTCAAGGCACTCAAAGGACACCTTAAGGACACAGTACACAGTAAAAATAAAAAAAAACAGCAATGCTGTAAAATACTGTACAATAAATAATGGTACAAAATCTGCAGTCTGAGCAATCTGGATCAAGCAGAGTTTAAAAAGTGCATTTAGAGTCGATTTGAAATTTTGTGTGGAAAATGCAAGCAATGTTGGATGTCTTGTGCGAGAGAGGCCTAAACACTTTCCCATAGCCACATATGCTTTGCATTCAGACATTCAGCAAGGTACCATAGATGTACAGGGTGGGCCATTTATATGGATACACCGTAATAACATGGGAATGGTTGGTGATATTAAAGTCATGTTTGTGGCACATTAGTATATGTGAGGGGGCAAACTCCTCAAGATGGGTGGTGACCATGGTGGCCATTTAGAAGTCGGCCATCTTGGATACAACTTTTGTTTTTTCAATAGGAAGAGGGCCATGTGACACATCAAACTTATTATTATTAATGTCACAAGAAAAACAATGGTGTGCTTGGTTTCAACGTAACTTTTCTGTCGGTGCTGCCTGACAGCTAGCCGGCTAGCTAGCTAGCGCGGCTTTGCTGACAAGCGACAGCCGGCCTGGATGACAGTGAGGGTGGCTTACTCTAGTTTCACCCCTCCCCCCCCCCCCGGTCTTTCGCAAAGAGTCGTGGTCAAAGCTGGACTTATTTTTCGTTTATATGGGCCGATGATTTATTTATTCATTTTAGTAACGGTGTAAACAGTGGAAGGTGGTGGATTGTCCAGATGCTGGTTGATGTGAAAAAATAACTCAATTGGTGTGAGTGGTGGTGGCTAACGCGGAGCTACAACAGCGGGCAGCCGGTGGATGAGGGGAACCGGAGGCATGAGGAGCAGAGACCCGAGGCGGCTGCCGGTCCTTGCGTCAGGTGAACTGAATTGCAGGTAAGGAGTTATGACCTGCAGTCTATCTGGGTCAGATATAGACCATCACTGAAAAAAGAAAATAGGTGAACCAACTTAATTGAATTATTTCAATTGGTAACACCTAATTTAATTAAGTTCTTTGAAATGAAGTTAATACATAGAATAACACAACTGATTTATCTAATGTATTAACTTCATTTCAAAGAACTTAATTAAATTAGGTGTTACCAATTGAAATAATTCAATTAAGTTGGTTCTTTTTTCAGTGTAGGTGTAGTTTATTTTCTTTGTGCTGACTTTCTACAATCAGTTACTCGTACTGCCTGCTAGCTATGACGGAGTTTCTATACAGCTATGTGGGTGCTTTGATGTTACTGATACCATAGTGAACTTTATTGTATTCATAAGGTTAGTTAGTAGAGTTGCCAACCATCCCGTACAAACGGAATCCTCCCGCATTCAGGGAAAATATTACGCGTTTCGTATTAAGCTGAAAAGGAACACAGTTTGTCCTAGGGCTGTTCGATATAACGATATATATCGGATGACGATAGAAAAACGTCTATCGTTTCATTTTACGCTATCGTTTGTTTCGTGGTGTCGCAAAATAAACTGTTTACGGCAATATTTTTTCATCATTTTGATGGTCACTGTAGTGGCTATATTAATTTCCTAAAGTTCTCTCTTTCTCTTATATTTAATATAACCACACTATGGAAGGACAAGCGCTTGTTTTTTATGCGTTTTCGTTAGCAACAACGACGGTAAAACCACGGCGTGTCCGCTTGTTTATTTTCCACATAAACCTTTCACAATAAAGCTCAAGATCCTGTTGAGGCTTTTCAAAATAAAACGAGTCACGTGAAAGATGCAGAGTATTAACGGATGAGAAGCAAAAAAGAGCCGCCAGGTGCTAAAAAATAAACCTTAGACTCAAACGTTAGAACAGGCTTTTCCCCGCAGCACGCCGTGTAATAAATACTCACAAAGAAAACGGCGGCCGTTACAACTTACGTCTAAAAATATATCGTTTCATGCATCAGTTAAAACACTCGACTCCAGGTACGCGACGCCCAGCTGGAAACACTTCACGCAAGTCGAGATGCCCGACATTCACAGAATTTACAGGAACTGTTACATTTTTGTAATTTATATCGTTATATCGACGATAGATGTTTTAATATCGGGATATGAGATTTTGGTCATATCGCACAGCCCTAGTTTGTCCCGTACTTCAGCTAGAATGGAAAAAGACACAAAACTGGATTTTTTCTGTCATTAAGCTGCACAGCGGACTCTTCCCCTGTCATTCTCTCGCCTGTTGCAACTTCAGTCATGAAACTGATCAATGATCGGCTTTTCTCTCTTGTTTGTTTATCGCGCTAAACAACAGCAGCATGTTTAAGCTTGATCAGCTGTTGTTAGAATTCATTTGATTTTAATTTCTAGTATCAGCTGATGTTTGCTGGAGCCACAGCTGTAAAAGCGGCTGGTCAAAACCAGGAGATGTCCTTACTGAATCATCAGAACTGAACTGGTGATGTAGAAGCTGCTCTGCTGAGTTTTGCTCTCTGTAGCCGTATAAATGGCGAACTACACTGAGTAGCAGCGGCATAGGCACACTTAAAATTTCTTCTGAAATTTTCGCTTTCTAGTTGTAATTATTGTTATTTCAGGTGACTATGTCATGAAGCTCATTAAGAGAAGGCCAAGGGTTTGCAGTGCTGCCAGCAAAGTAAAGGGTGGCTGCTTTAAGGACTAACTATAATGCTCTCATATCAGCTGTTGAAATCTAAAGTTGACATTGCTAGATTATAATGAACTTGGTGATGGTCACTGGTGGAATTAACACTTTATTTGCATCACATACACACTCAACTCACAGGAGAAATATTACTTATAGCTGTAGATATGCAAAGAACATTTACTAATAATTACTGCAAAGGGTAATAAAACAATGCAGTGAAAACAGGAAGAACTCAAAATGTGTGAAACAGCCTTCTTGGTAGTCACTGGTTAAGGAATTACCATCAATGTTTATCTTGCGAAGGTGCCGACAAGACCAAGCTGCAGGAGCTGGTGTGCCTTCAATAAAGCTGTCTTCATCCAGCAGTGCAGCTTCCAGTATATTAGTTTCAGGTTGCCATTATAAGACACACAAACAAACAGAAGGGATGAGTGGGGTGGTGGCATAAATACCCAGAGGTGAACAGAATAAAAAGTTGGGAAAGGAACAGATTAAAATGTAATAGGAAAGAAGAGATCACAGCAGAAAAGAACACAGAGGGGTGGCTCTTATAAGAGCCTTTGGGTTCACTTAAAAAAAAATTTATTCTGTAGGTTGTGATAAGGTAGTAAAATGGTTGGGGAGAAGAGCTGCAAAGTAAAAGATTTATACAACCATTAAATACAATCTCATAACTTGGCTACTGTGAAAATCTGAACTTCGAAATGTCATGAGGTGCTGTATGAAGCAGGCAGAGTTGGGACACAAATGCAGGATTTGGGAGCAGGACTAAACTTAAAGGCACTGTGATTGCTGGACACAATTTACCGAATTAACTAACAACAGTTTTCTGCTTTGTGTCATTGGACATACTGGTAACTATAGCTAAATGTTTAACTCACATTAATAATGAAGAAGTCTAAAAAGCAAGCAGATTTACAGGACTTTGCGTAGAAAAATAAAATGATAGTCAAGTTTCTTTATCAAGAGAACTGTACTATGTCACTTCCCATGAGTAACCATTCCATAGTTGGTGGTTACTGGGTTGTTCCTGAATAACCTAAGGCTCAAGCCTGAGATGAAGCAATGCCAATATCTGCAGTGAAGCAAGTTTTACATCACCATGGACTGACCAAGAAAAAAAAACAATTGCCTCAAAATTTACAACTTCAAGCTCCCCTGAAATCTGCAGCTGCCTACATCAACCAGCGAAATGCCTTCTGGATAAAAGTTTTATGGCCAGATGAGACAAAAATAAAACACCAGCTGTCAAGCATGGTGATGGGAGTATCATGTTCTGGGGTTATTTTGTTGCCAGTAGTACTGATACATTGCACAGGGTGGATGAGATAATGAAGAAGTAGGACTTCACCTGAAATCAGATGCTACATGGTTAAAACTTGGACACAGTTGTGTGTTCCAACAGGACAATGATCTCAAACAAAAATGAAAAAAATAGGAATGGATAAAACACAGTGTTCATATTAGCTGTACTGTGACACAGGTCCGCACTGTGAGAATAGAATAGAACCCTGAGGTAGACCACAGGTTAAGAGGGAAGTGTTACAATATCAACTGCTAACACTGAAAGAAAGACTCATTAGTCAAATAGGACTTGAAGCAATTCAGGGTAGTGCAACAAATACCGATACATCCATGAGCTCACAAGATGTGAGATCAGCATGTTGTGGTCCACTGTATTATCAGTAAGATCTCAAGTACAGCGGAGTCACTAAGATCAACAATACATAAAAGGTCATTAAAAACTCTTTTAAGAGTAGATTCTTTGTAATTAAATTTGAAGTCAGACTGAAAAACCTCACCAAAAACTACAACTGCTGGAAAACCAATTTCTCTAATACTTTAGATACTTTTGATAGACAGAGAAGGGTCTAAAATCTGATGGACAATTTATTATTTTTCTTTTTTGGTGAGAGAAGATAAAA
This sequence comes from Oreochromis niloticus, assembly GCF_001858045.2. Taxonomy (NCBI): domain Eukaryota; kingdom Metazoa; phylum Chordata; class Actinopteri; order Cichliformes; family Cichlidae; genus Oreochromis; species Oreochromis niloticus. Next base: position 36,713,282 of record NC_031970.2, read on the forward strand.
TTCCATGTTTACAGTTGGCTGGTACCATCCCTGATGACTAAACAAGCATTCATAATTGTTAAAATTGATGACACAATTACATGAAAACATGAAAACACGTCTTGAGGCGACTGTTGTTGTGATTTGGCGCTATATAAATAAAATTGAATTGAATTGAATGCATGTAAACAGACGAGAGGGAATAATGCCAAATTTACATTATTAGGCTTCAACCAGTCAACAATATTATTTAGGGCAGAAAATCTTTGTACAATGTAGTCCTGAGAAGTGAGATCCCATGAATGAAGACATTTTAGAAAGCTGTCCCAGTACAGGAGACATACTTGGAAAATAGATGTTGTTAAGGTCATGCTTGATTGTACTGAAGAGGAACTTCAGTCTATGGGAATGAGAATAAAGCAAATTGGAAAAGTGTTTTTTTTGGTTGTTTTTTCTTGAGGCCCTGAAAACCTCCTGATATCTGTTAAAATAATTTCATAAGACACCATTTATTTATCCCCCTTCCTTTCTGCTCTCCTACATTGCTGTCTGAGCGCCCGGGTAGACTCATTTGGCCAAGGCTGATGTTTTAATTTAGGGCATTAAGATCTCAAAGGAGCAACAGAATAAGGATAACAGTGCAAATATTGATAAAAGAATTTAAGGACTCCTGTGCATGAGCATGAGATTTAAGGGATGGAACTTAACAGTTCAGCATGGTCTGTATTAGCTATAATGAACTTGTCAGCAGTAGTCAATGTAATTAAGTGAAAGAGTGAAGCATTGACACTGGATGTGATGCTTACCTCATTGATTTAAAAAATGACAGACAGAAAGCAGTTTCCTCAGTAATGCAGTATCCTATATTATTTGCTTGCTTGTTATGCACCAGTCTACCATTGCGTACAGTGTTGTCAGCCACTATTTTGTTTTTTCCCCAAAAATGACCTCTGTCAAGAAAGCCTAATTTCTATTGCTATTCAGTACAGAAGAAAGTCAACTTTCAAAAGTTATGCCAAATTGCAAAACGCTATATCTCCAATAAAACCACTGTAACTTTGTGAAAAAGTTCTCTTTTTCACAAATGTTTGTTTTTCACATTCTACTATAGAAAATTTTCTGTTTTTTTATGACTACAGTTTAAAACAAAAAACAAAAAATTGGACAATCTGGGCAATGAGCTACCACAAGTTTAGAGTAGGGTCATATAAAACACAGATAATCCCATTGTCTTAAGATACCAGAGTCTACCAGAGTGCTAAAGTCAGATTTTGTCATGCTTGACTGTTGCCAGGTGGTGTCACTGGTACCTACATGAACAATAATTATATTGATTGAATTGGGGAGTGTAGGTAGAAGGGATTTGAGTTCAACTAGCATAACGGACACTGGAATTACTGTGTTTAATAGACAGTAGGTTCTGCTGGCGTTTCTAGTGGATGGTTGGTGAACTTCATAGGTGAGGCAGAGTGGGCAATTGCACCTATAGGTGAGCTGCAAATCTGGTAGTTGGAGAGAGGAAGAGCATCATTCTCTGTTTTTATTGCCACCTGTGGTGCAGTGATCAGCACAGTGGAACAGGTCAAGTCACATTGCGGTGCCATTGTAGAGTAGCAGCCCACAACATATGTTGCTGGATGAACGGCTCTGACCACAGAACTTAAGGGAATCGAAACGTGTGTTACTTCCAGAGATGCTGGGTCAGCAAAGGTCCCAGCTGGAACCTGTCCTTTGTCCACCACTGCGCCAGACTAATTGGACTGAGTTTCAATGAAATTATTTCCTTGGATGATGGTTGTTTTAAGGTGACTATCGTTTTAGCCTGTTCCACAGCAACGTTGGTGAAACTGTGAAGAAGTTCCGCTTTTTGTTTGAAATCCAAGACCTCCACATGTTGTCCTTTGGACTGGATATGTCCTTAGTTGCATTTTTTACTGGAGGCACTTTTCAAACATATATCCTTTAGGTAATTCATAGGCTTCTTCTGAAATCCCTCCTTTAATCATTTTAAAACAAATGCAAAGTACCACTGGAAACATCTTGTCTGTTCTGTAGAACAATGGTTCTTGTACAGATGCAATGAGTCTTACACACAATGGTTTCTTCTGAAGAGATTAGTGAATTTTACTACTGTACTGTAACAGAATGCCAATTGTGAAACTGGAAGTGCTTAGAGATGACAGCAACTTAGCCAAAATGTGGCAGACCATTTAAGTTAGAGAGTGGCATTGGAGAGTGCTAAGGCACATAATGCTTAAACATCGCAGATGCTCTGTTCACTCAGTAACTGCAGAGTTCCAAGCTTACGTGGGCATTAACATTAGCACAAAAACAGTGTTTTGGGAGTTTCATGGCATACGTTTCTATGGTAGAGCAGGCATGTGTACGTATAATTCAATTCAATTTTATTTATACAGCGCCAAATCACAACAACAGTCACCCCAAGGCACTTTATATTGTAAGGTAGACCCTACAATAATACATACAGTGAAAAACCAAACAATCATACCCCCTATGAGAAGCCCGTTGGCGACAGTGGGAAGGAAAAACTCCCTTTTAACAGGAAGAAACCTCCAGCAGAACCAGGCTCAGGGAGGGGCGGCCATCTGCTGCGACCGGTTGGGGTGAGGGGAGAAAGACAGGGTAATAAAAATATAATGTGTAGTAATGTGCAGTTGACCCAGTACTTATGTCTGTACAGTACTAAATACTGGACAAATCCAGTCTTCATGCTTAGCTAAACTAACTAGTGGATGACTACAGGTTGCCTTGCAAACATGAGGACATTATCAGTCTAATTCAGGTCAAGAATGTGTATTTTTTGGTATATAGGTATATTTTCTCAGAACTATTAAGAACAGTTGTAGGACAGAGGTCTCAGGTTTTGGTCAACACACAACTATATTTAAGTATCTTGCTAGAGATATTCAAAGTGAGAAAATCCATGCTGCCGCCTGTTCTGTTCTGTTTTTTCATTCTTTTTCCCCCCTCAACTTTCATATCAGTGTTGTTGGAGTATTTTTTTTTATGTCAAAAATGTCATCGTATAAAACAAAATGAGAAGGCTTTTGTGTGCAATTTTACATGACTCTGTTACTGTAGAGTAATTGTGATTTTGTGTGTGTTATCTTGTCTAACATATGTGGGAGTGGGAAACCCACATTAGGCAGTGGAAAACTGAAGTGGTTGGACAACAAAAAATATGTGGGAAAAGGCCTGCTGAGACCCCTCCCCACACACACACACACACGCCCTGATGTCGTCCACATTTAACTTATTTTCTTCATCTGTGTTGTAGTGATCTGTTTTGTTCTGCCATGCACAGGCTTCTGTGAAGTTACTGCAGTTTTACCACAGATAGGCTATAGCAGCAGCAGCAGGAATGTGAATAGGAGGTTCTGTGAGAGTCGAGAGAGGCTCAAGGTATCTTCAATATCCCACATGACCTTGCAAGATTCATTATCAGAACTGCTCGCAGACACTCATGTTTCACTGATAGCTTTTTTTGTTTAAGTGAGAGTGCCAGCAGAGACTGATTAAAAAGAAAATGAAACTGAGAGGAAATTGTCAGAAGTGTTAGAATAATACTTGTTTCAAGCCAAATCTTTGAGTTTTACCTGCCCTCATGCAGCTACGGTTACGTGACTGTGTTCATAAAGGAACCAGCAGAGGGGACAATGGACTAAATGAAGCAAAACCAGTTTAAGGTCACAGAAAACAGTCTCTCAAGGATAATATATTCTGTGTTTGTGTGGAATCTTCTGACTCTCCCTCCTGCATAATGTATAGTGTGCATGTGTAGCGGTGTGTTGCTGCCTGTGTACGTTGTCACAGTTGTTTACGGCAACATCCTTGAATCTCAGCTGGCGTTTTAATCGCAGTGCAGCATCAGACAGAAGCGCAGCTTTGAGTGGATGGAACGAATCGCTGTGTCACACTGTGAAGTGGAGTGTGACTTGCAACCACAGGGAATTATCAAGAGGATGATAAAGGTTTCCCCACTTCTCTATCTGGCTTCAACTTGTCTTGAAAAACTTCTAATTACCGTATGCACTTTTCTTTGTCAGGGTGTAATTTGCTTGCACACAGATCTCAGATATTTCAGACTAGGACCAGGAGGATTATGGCCCCCAAACTAGACAGGTGTGGTTTCATGATGTCTGCTTTGGATTTATATTTAAGACGGCGTGCATCTATGCTAGACTTGTAGTCAAGACTGCCTAAACCAAGACCAAGACAAGACCAAGACCAAGACAGACCGAGTCAAGACCAAGACAAAGTCGAGACAAAGTCAGTCAAGACTGAGACCGAGACCACCGAGACAAAAAAGTCTTTAAACTGCAGCCAGATGCTGCTTCGTTGACAGGTGTCAGGCATATTTATGTGTTTTTGCGATGCACTCACACAGCCCTCCTCACCGCTGTCTACTGTCTCACTCACTTACTGAGAGGACAGACGCATGCTCCACTTGACTGTCGCATCTCTCACCCTCTCCGTTTTTCACATAATGATATTATCCTATATCCTCGCATGTAATTGGCCACAATATGGAGGGATTGGAGCATAGCTGAGCCACTGTGTGAGAGCTGAGCAGCAAAAGGAAATTAAGTGAGGAGCCGGCTCTCGCTCAGTGGGAGTCGACTCTTCTGATTCACTACTACTACTTAGAGCACTCTCTAATCACGGCTCTTAGAGCTGATGCTTTTGCGCATGACACATTATCGAACGTTACGTTGTGTGTCGTGGATACTGCTGACTCCAAATCTCCCGACCACTATGTCAATCTGAGACAGTAAGACTGAGACAGCGAGACCAAGACAAGACCGAGAGATCCGAGACCAAGACAAGACCAAGACCAAAGTCCGTCGAGACCAAGACAAGACCAAGACCACGTAAAAGTGGTCTTGAGAAGACCGGTCTTGAGACATCCAACTCTTGTCTATGCACAAATGAAAATGATCTCAAATTGAGTGGCTTGATGATATTACACTTTCTTGAAGACGTTTCATCCGAGAAGCTTCTTCAGTTCTAAGAGCAATTGGTGGAGAATCCCAGATTTTAAGCCCTATGGGAGTGTCCCTAAGAGGGTCGTGGACCCCCTATTGAATAACATGAGCCAAGGTGTGAAAACTGGTGTTTTGGGTAAACCCATTGTGAGACCTTGTCCCACCCTATCATGTGATTTTACTGAGGTCAAATGACCCAGGATGTAAGTGGGTGTTAAGGCACTGGGAAGAGTCTCAAAACTGGATTATAGATGGCAGACAGTTGGTGTCATAAGCCACCGCCTCTGTTAACTGGGTTGATAAGAAAGGTATGAGAAATCTGAAAGACATAAGCAACCACTTCAATATGGTCCATTTAACTGTAAAACCAAGGAAACAAGCAAATATATGCTTCCATAATCATTTTTACTGATGCAGTAAACTGCTCAGCTTTTCATGACATAGTCCCAAAACTCAATACTTAAATCTGTTAAGAGGCTTGAAAGAGCTAGGTTGGACTGAAATTATTTCATGTGATGATGTTACAATAAATAGTGACACCCTCCATTCCTAAATTAAAGATGTTATGTTATTCAGAATCAGATGTGGCCTCCATTATAGATAAATGTAAAAAATTCCAAAGTTAAAGATTTGTATGGTTTGAATATTTATTTTAGAAACGCTTACAAAGATTCTTTGATATTTCCAGATACTTCCAAATAACACATATGATTAATCTATCACTCAGATTCCATATTGTTCCTACAACATGGAACTCCAATTTACAAACTGGGGAATAAATCAGATCTTAAAAATGACAGACCTATTAGTATATACTAATATCCTGAAAACATGGTTGTTAATTTGAGGCAGATTTATTGGAAGTATAGTAAATTCATGAAAAAGCAACAACAAAGCATCACTTCCAGCAGTTTACAACAGGACACAAGCAGAGAAATGGGCACAGAGCCTTTGCTCTAACAGGTGATTTCTCTCTGTGAGAAATGACTTCATATTTCATTTTCTAATCTTAATGAAATGTTAATACAATTGCCAAGATTGTTTTGTAATTCATCACTGAATGAAAAGTGCTTTTTCCTCTGAGACAAATTCGATGACAGGTTGACTTCTGGTTGGAAACAATCATGGTGACGTGCCTCCTGAGCCTCCAGCATTCCTCTTTTATCCTCTCCTATATCTGAAAATGATAACTTGTAGGAATCAGCTCCTGGGCCAGTAAACAACTGCTGAGATTAATCACCGTAATGGAATGTTACTGGCGATAAAAGATTCAGCAAATTGACTCTTACTCTATAATTGTGTGATTAACTTAATGTTAATATCAAGTAAGAGAAAGTCAAAAATCATGTAGTCTGCTTCATAAAGTGTTTATGAAGACTGAAATAGGAAATCCTGCTATTTCCAAAGCTTTACATAGAAGCTGTGTAGATATACAGTTCAATGAAAGAGTATTTTCCCCCTTCCTGATTAATTAATTTGTTTTTGGGGATCTTTATCCTTCAAACTCACGTCCTCGACCAGCAGTCTGGTAGCTTGAGGGTCAACATCATAAACAAGCAAAAAATAACACAAAATAAAGCAAACAACAACAGCAAAAAACAAACAAACTGGAAGATCTGAAGACCTGAAATAACTATGTCCTCTTTCTCTTTATTTCATCTTCCTACATATTTCCTAACCAAAAATTAAAGTTAAGTGATTTTTTACAGGGAAATATAGTCATTGCTGTAACATTTGTTGAGGTCTATAACATTTTAAATTTAATTTCTGGCCACAGCTTATTTCTCTGGTGGCTGTTATTTTCTTATTTTTGATTTATTCTCTTATTTTTATTAAAGGACATTAAAATTAGCATAGGCTGAAATTGGGAGGTAGTCAGATTTTCCCAGAGAACAGTAAACTATAGCTTGATCCGAATGATTCATACTTAGTTTTAAGTATTATTCTTATTTTTTTAAGATCAGGCTTTTGTTGTGAGATGTATAATTATACAGCCACAAATCCTTTTTTTAAAAAAAAATTGTTGTCTTGTATCTTAAACTTTTCTCTCTCTCTTTCTTAGTGGTATTCCTGGGAAGAAGTGTGGAACCATCATCTTCACCGCTGAGGAGCTGAGTAACTGCAGAGTTAGTATCAGCTTAGATGAACGTTTTGATACAAACAGTAAGAGGGGTTGCAAAGTTAAGCATGGCAGCTTGACCTCATGATGGTCATAATCTGTGTTTCCATTTTTTAACCAAGTAAATTTAAATGACCTGGATATTGAATGACCATTTAAATGACTTCAGGATAATTTTGTAATTTGCATCATACTCTCAGTGTGATGAGGTGAGCTGCTCATGAATTATATATCCTTTTTTATGTTTTGCTTTTTATATCCATGATGAAGATCAGATTACTGTTATGTATATATATATAATCAGGTTTGACTTTCTTTGCTTCAGTATCAGACTCGTGGTGGTGGTGACAACTCAAGAGTCCTTGAGAACTCTGAGAGCCCTGTTGGATTTATTGTTCAAATGTTTGTCTCTGAGCAACAATGTATCTTCTATACATTTCACAGTGTAATTACCAGTCAATCCAGTACTGCAATACCTTTTGCACCAGAACCTCATTCTTTCTTTCTTAAAGAAACAAAACAAATTGGTAGAAATATTCCAGCCATTCACAGAAGTAGGCACATGTCCAGAACCCAAGGACCAATGGGGACCTTGACCCTAAAATTTCTTTTAAGCCTTCCTCTTGTGTTAGGGTTGGCACTGACCCATTTTTAGGATTTAAATACAGAGAAGTGCCTTTTGAATGTTTTTTTTCGTCAAGGCTTTTGACTTTGTCAGGAATCTCTATTTAAACAAAACGAAACAAACAACAACAAAAAAAAGAATTTCTCTAAATTATAAAAGGCTCTGGTGAAAATTATGACCTTTGTGTTGTTGGGGTCAGTTTGACCCAGTTGTAATATTGTGATATAAGAATATAAAACAATAATTACTGCTAAAACTGAAATCATAAATACACTCTGAGCACTGTCAGAGAGAAGTTAAGGGGAGACATGTACAGCCATGTAAGGGCAACTCAGTCTAGCTGGTGACTTGCATAGTACACATTTCCAGGTTGTAGCCTGCAAAAATAAGATTTACAATCTCTGGATCATATCTTTGCTGAAGATGAAGCAGAGGACACAAAACAGCTTATGGATGACCATCTTTCTGAGGATCCCAAAAGGTTGATTCTGTTCATCTGGACGTAGAGTTTTCAGTGGGAGAAACGTTTCGTCACTCATCCAGGTGACTTCTTCAGTCTCAGCTGACTGCAGGTTTCCCCAACCTTATAAACAGTACATTTGCACAATGACTGAAACCAGCCCACTGAAGGAACAATGGGCTGGGAGGAGGTCAGTTCCTTGATCATTAATATGCAAATTGTCATGAACCTCAACATCAGCCACCACTGATCAAAGCCCATTGATCAAAGCCCATTGATCGAAGCTCATTGATCAAAGACCACTGATCAATGTAAAGAAAGCTCCACCCGATCCAGGAGAGAAGGACAACTGTTGCCTATGCGAAAACCCTTATGTGTCAGGAGTATCGGAACAGTTGAGAAGCATTTTTTCTAAGCACCCCATCTCTGTGGCTTTTAAACCACCTGAGACAAATAGAGTAATATAGTGTACGCTGATGATTTATACATCAGGGAAACCAAACAAGCTCTGGCAAAGCAGATGGCACAACGAAGAATTAGTCAGGCCAGGACTTCGCAGTCTATTTACACCGACAGGCCAGTGGACACTCTTTCAATGATGAGGATGTACACATCCTGGACAGGGAGGAACGCTAGTTTGAGTGCAGAGTCAAGGAGGCCATTTACGTGAATAGGAAAAGACCATCTCTGAATCGAGGAGGGGGCCTAAGGGTACATCTGTCACCATCTTACAATCTGTGATTGCAGCCATTCCCCAACTCTCTGTGAATGGTACTCATGGCCATTGATCAGTGTTCTTTGATCAATAATTATTACTACTATGTCTGGCCTGGGAGCTTGAGGGTCATGCCCAGTATCTTTGCTGTTCCTAGGACTGCGCTCTTCTAGACAGAGATCTTGGATGTTGTTCCTGATATATGCTGGAGCCACTTGCCCAGTTTGGGGACACTGCCTCGCGTGCTCTGATTTCCACAGGGACCACTTTTGCTACTATGCCGGCCACTTGGTTATGGCGTTCCATGTATGCCCTGCCTGCTAGCATCTTGCACCCTGCTGTTAGTGCTGGATTGTCTCTGGGGCATCTTTACACAGCCTGCACCTGGGGTCTTGCCTAGTGAGAAAGACCCCAGTCTCTATGGATCTTGTGCTCAGAGCTTGTTCTTGTGCTGCCATGATTAGTGCCTCTGTGCTGTCTTTCAGTCCAGCTTTGTCCAGCCACTGGTAGGATTCCTGGATGCCAGCCACTTCCTCTATCTGCTGGTGCTACATACCATGCAGGGGCTTGTCCTTCCATGATGGTTCCTTGTCTTTCCTCGGTTTCTGCTTCCTGAGGTATTCACTGAGCATGTGGTCGATTGGGGCCATTTTCCTAATATATTCCTTCAGCTTAGCATGCAGCCTCAGGGTGCTGGACTTGGGGTGAAAACCTCCATGCATGGTAAGGAGCTTCCTTGTCTTGATGTCAGTGGCTTCTATCTCCTCCTTTGGTCAGCTTATTATCCCAGCAGGGTACCAAATCAGGGGCAGGGCGTAGTTGTTGATAGCCTGGATCTTGTTCTTACCATTCAGCTGACTCTTCAGGACTTGCCTGACCCTCTGCAGGTACTTGGTGGTTGCAACTTTCCTAGCGGCTTCTTCGTGGTTCCTGTTTGCCTGTGGGCTCCCCAGGTACTTGTAACTGTCCTCAATGTTATATATCATTTCATGACTTTTTAAGCAGTTCCTCCCCGAACAAGAACTTCCATGCTACTCAAGCACACAATTTTCACACAGAAGTGTCATCAAGGTCTGAAGCTTATTCAGACCTCTTTTGAGGTGGACATACTCATAATTCCATTCCCAATAAGTGGCGCTTTAATTGTTTCTGACTATTAGCATATCGTGTGTTCAGAATATTCTCTTTGTAAATGTAAAGTCTGGGGCAAATTTGAAAATGTGTATTTATATACAGTTATAGCAATTTCATACTTCATGAAACTTTTACACACCACCACAGTCCTGACATTTAATGAAAACTTGCACTATTATATTAATATAACACTAATTCCTTAAGGCTTTGCAGACTACATGTTAAATGGCTCTGCGTTATATCCTGTTGCCACTAGGTAAAATTGGTACCCAAATTTCATCAAATCAAAATATCAGACTTCTTGTTGAGTTTGAGTCATGTGCTCAATAGACTTTTTTGTATGTCTACGGATATTACAATTTGTTAGACAACAGCCCCTTTTAAGTAATAATTGTCAAATTATGTTCACGAATTCATAAGTTCATTCTTAAAAAATAAACTTGAAGATAGACAGAATTCTGTTCTCGTTTTCCTAGGACATAGCCACTATGCAGTTTTGTGCAAATAAGCTGGATAAAAAGGATTTCTTTGGCAAGTCTGATCCTTTCCTTGTCTTCTACCGGAGCAACGAGGATGGCACGTGAGTGTGTGTTTTTGTTTGGAATGTATGAATTGTTAGAGACACTGTATATCCTCTGATATGCAGTCAATCTGTTAGCTGTTCATCTAAAGGAAAAGGGCTGCTCCTCTGTTCCAGTTCTTGCCTTATTACTGCCAGTAAGTAAAAAAAACTGCTAGCACATTTGTCTTTTGGATCCAGTCCCATGAGGAGAGTGAAAGGTACCAACCCTTCAGAAGGAAGAAGTAGTTCTAGATTTTCTCTACACTGAAGTAGAATGTTCTAATTTGTACTTCGTTTAAGTTTTAAGTATTTCAAAAATATAGTTCGGGATAAAAACTTTCTGTTTACACTGGACTGTTTCTGGTGTCTAATGTAACATTTCATTTAGATGATGAGTTAGCGTGTAGCTTGAGGCCTTACCAAATGTCATTATTTAACCAAGGATTGTGATATCCAGGGATACATTTTGTTCAGTATTTCCTGTCATTCCTAGAGCCCACCAACATGTGTTTCAAGTCCCCCCTTCTGACATTTCCTCTATGTTGAGATGTCTCCTTTTGTTTGCAGGTTTACGATCTGCCACAAGACTGAAGTGATCAAAAACAACCTAAACCCTGTCTGGCAGCCATTTACTATTCCTGTTCGAGCACTTTGTAATGGAGACTATGACAGGTGAGAGAACAGTACACTGATTGCTTTCTTATTTTAAATAGTTTCTGTTTAATAGCAATCTCTATTTCTTCTTAAGACATTATGCTTTCAAATATAAAGGTTTATACTGAGCTAACACAGGGTCAGCTACTGCAAAAAAAATAAAATAAATAAAATAAAAATAAAGACAAAAACCCGACAGCTACTACTTCAAATTTAATTTGCTACTAATTTGTAGTGTGACAAAACAGCTCTCACCTCTTTGATCTATGTCTTTACCAGTGTTGATCAAGTTACTTGAAAATAATAATTAGTTACTAATTACTGATTACTGCTCCAAAAAGTAATCCCATTACTTTACTGATTACTTATTTTCAAAGGTAATTAGTTACTTTATTGCTTAGGTACTTTTTAAAAACATGATACAGAACCTGAATACGTACTAAAGCAACAAACCTTTCAGCCCAATTCTATTTTTTCTGCATAATCCGTCATATAAAACTGAATCAAATGAAAAGGTCTCTTTTTAAGAATTGTTTTACTAGTTTTCATCTTTTAATTTCATGCACATTGCATCAAGCAAAAATTAAATTATATGCAACAGTCTCTGACTGGAAGAAATGTGTTTAACATTTAAACCTTTTCTGGATATTCCAGCATATAAAATACAATAATGTTTTGTGTTTACACTCATTCTTTCAAATAGATGCAAGTAAAACACAGCAAAAAAATTTATAAAATCAAAGATTCAGCAGCACTGAGTCCTGTCGCTCTCAAATCTATTTTGAAATTTGATGCAGCTACAGACTGTCAATGCTAGTTTTGCTTTCCCTGTGTCTTTGTCTATTCTTTCCAGCTGTGTTCCCTGTGTGTTTCCACTCTCCCTAATCACCCTCATGTGTGTATATATTTTGTCGGTTTTCTCTTTGTCTCTTGTCAGGACGTCTGCTTCGCTTGTCCATGTTTCAAGGTTCCATGTCCAAGTTAATTCATCCAGTTTAGTTCTGTTAGTTAAACCTCAGTTCCCGTTTTGCCTCTTGCTAGTATTTTCGTTCAACCTTTAATAAACGGCTCATGTTTTGTTAAAACCCACTACTGCCTGTACATATATCCATTTGGGTCCTTATCCTCTTTCCTCACTGTCTGCTGCCGTAGTCTCATGACATACTGTGCTTTATTGGACAACCAGTGCCCCTAACCTTAAACCCATAGAGGTATTGTCTTCTTGAGGAAGATAACAAAAAACCCAACCTAGAAATATAGATGAGCTGAAGGAGGGTAACAGAGCCCCAACCAAGTACTCATTACAATACATACAAACATACAAGTTTCTTATTTCTTTACTTTTTTCTAATTACATAAGCCACCTCTAACCATTAGAAAAACATCATGACAAAAATATACTTGTGATCCACATTTAAGTTTTTGACTAATCTACCCAACTCGGACTGAGACATTCTTATCTGGAAAAATATTTATAGTAGAAATTTAATGTGTTAACATGTCACACTAATGTAGCTATATATTTTTTAATACAGAATTTACAATATGACAACTTACATTCACTCTGATGTTAGAGGCACACAGTGAATATGAATCACTCATATATCCCAAATTAGTCAATTTTTTGTTGTAGTTTCTATATCAGCTTCTTATTCATCTATTTGTAGCATATTTTTCCAACTTTTTAAAAATATTTATTGGATAAACAGTAGACTTTCAAAAAGTTAATCTAGGATTTTACATAGAATTGTGCAAAAGACCACATTAGTTGTTTGTTAAGCTATAGGTGTGTTGTTTTTCACTTATTTTATAGTCTCAAAAAGAATAAATGGAAATACTGACATTTAAAAGATATTGTACAACTTTGCATTTCCTCACACTTTGTTGGATTTGTAATGCCTGATGTAAGGTACAATGAAATAAAATACAAGGTATAATTGAGAAGTTCCATGACTTCATCCATGAAAAGCATAGAACGTCCAACGTCCAAGTTCACTTGTACTCATCAGGACTTCAGACTTATACAGAAACATTATCTTCTTTCTTAAACTGGGTCTGCCTTCAAATTGAAGATTTGAGGTTTGTCTTCCCATATTCATACAGAATCCTGTACAAAGCTGGACTCTGTGGTGGTCAGAATAATGCCAGCAGTCGGCCGTGAACTCAGTGTCAGGCCAGTGCTGGTGTTATTGAGACTAATGCAGAAGTAATAAGCAGCAGACACACACACACACACACAGTATGTACATCTAAGCCTAAGTCAATCGACAAATAAGGGATTACTAAGGATTTTCCCTTAGACAGTAATTGTCTTTCTTCGCTTGTCCTTCACCTGGAATGAATGTCCAGTTGGGATAACCACATTTACTCAGGGCCTTCTTGATATGATATTCTTCTGCTTCCATGGCTGTGGGGATGACTCTCATCATCCACTGGAGCACAAACTAGCTGTCATCAGGATGCTACAACACAGAGCGAACACCAGCATAAGTAGCACATAATCACTAGACTCTTAATAGAGCAGATTCAGTGCTGTGGTGAGTTTTAAAACCAGACTGGAACACTTCCAGAATTTCATGTTCATACAAGAGGGATTTAAATTGAGTGTAGACAAATATCTAAAGCAGTTTGGACAACAAATGTAGCTTGGAGACAGAGAAAGGGTTAAGAAAAGGGTTGCACAATAGCATCTTTAAAAATTTTTGGCACCACACTAGAGGTCAGACTACTGTTAATAGCTAGGATGAATGGGTGGGGGGGTATATGTGTGATGCTAAATTTTGAGTCCTCTACTAGAGGCCTGGAATTTTGAGGGTTCTTTGCAGTATCTTAGGTGTTCCTAGGACTGTGTTCTTCTGGACAGAGGCCTCTTATACACTCGGATTCTGCTGGAGCTACTCTTCCAGTATCAGGGTTACAACTCCTTTTGTTCCCGTTACCACCGGGACTGCTTTGGACTTTACTTTCCACATCTGCTTCAGTTGTTCCTTCTCTATTTTCTTGTCCTCCTTCCTGATGTTGATGATATCTCTTGGGCTTGCCATATCTATCACATTTTTTTGTCTTCTGCTCCTTGTCACCCACTACTAGAGGGGTGTCCAACTCCAGGCCTCAAGGGCCGGTGTCCTGCAGGTTTTAGATGTGTCCTTGATCCAACACAGCTGATTTAAATGGCTAAATGGCCTCCTCAACATGTCTTGAAGTTCTCCAGAGGCCTGTTAATGAACTAATCATTTGATTCAGGTGTGTTGACCCAGGGTGAGATCTAAAACCACTCCGGCCCTCGAGGCCTGGAGTTCGACACCCCTGCACTACTATGTCTGGTTAGTTTGCCAGCAGCTGCTTGTCTGTCTGGAACTTTTGGTGCCATAGGACCTTGTTGTTCTTAACCACCTTTGGTGGTGTCTTGTATTGGGTTTTTGGGACTTCTAGTCCATATATACTATCCCAGCCACTTGGTTATGCCTCTAACTGTATACTGTTCTTTGCATCTTACATTCTGCTACTATATGGTGGATAGTCTCTAGGGCACCTTTGAACGGACTTGTTGACTTTGGTATATTTCTGCCTCTATGGCTGGTGCTTAGGGCCTGTTATTGGGCTACCATGATCAGACATAATACATCTGATAAGGGGCTTGATTTCATTCTGGACACTCACTAATCCTCTCCCTGCTTGTTATATTGAGCCTTTGGGTGCTGGGCTCCAGGTGAAACATTGTGAGAACTTTATGTTTAACTCCATATGCAAGTTAGAAATTGATGGCTTATTGCAGTACCTTAATTAGTCAGCATGCTCTTCACAGTGACTGCAGCTTCTGCTAAACATTACAGGGAAAACCTATTCAACTACATAAACTCCTCTCAGCAAGGATATCATCTGATTGTTGGGGCTTTCTCTCAAATCTTGTAGGGTCTTTACCGCACAAAATAAAGCACCTTGAGCGGACGATTGTTGAGATTTGGTGCTGTTTATGTAGACACTAAAGCTGGTGGGCCTAAATGTCACACCAGGAGGTTCCTTTAAATACAAGGGGGAGTATGTGTATCAGAAAACCAGGGCACAGAGACTGAGTAGGTCTAATCAAAGAAAGTTTATTCCCTGAGGAAGAAAGCAGGTATAAATAAATTCTAAAAACTTGAATAATAAAATTTTCGGTTTACACTAAAAATCCCACAATAAAATTGTCCAAAAAAACCTCCCACCCAAGAATAATGTTCCTTATGTTTTTAAAAAAAGAGAAACAATTTCTCCTCTGAAGCTGGGCCCGCACCAGTTTAATGCCAAGAGGACAAGGAGGAACCTCTCATCTCTGCCCTGTTTCTCCACTGGGCTCGTTGCACCACAACCCAGCTGAGTCTCTCTATCACTGCAACAGCGTCCTCCCTTGTGGCGCTGCCCTGTAAGTAGACAGACGCTGGCCAGAAACGTTGTCCGTGAAGCCAACCTGGCTAATCGCCATTGCAACCCTCCACCAACAAGGGGGAGCCTGTCTTCATGCAAGCCGTTTCACCTGGCGATCAGACAGCATGTCCGTCTCTCTCACTTGGCTTCTACGCGCTCCTTCCTCCTAGAGTCTGGACCCTCTTCCTTTTGGTTCTCAACCAGCCTTTTTTTTAACAGGTACTTTCAGCAGCTGATAGGCCAACTCAAGGCACACCCACTCCTCAACAGGTGCCTGCTATTGATTAATTGTCCAATGTCCAGCCAGTCCACAGTGGATTAAAATGATGTCGTACAAAAAAACCCTAAAACATGCAATACAAATATCAAAGTAAAATCATGCAAATAAAATCAAAACTACACTCAAAAATAAAGACTAAAATCAGAATAAAACCGACAATAAAACAAATACAAATTTCCGCTGTGCAACATATAAATTTATTGAATTTAATTACTTCTTACACAGTAGCTGTTTAAGTCACAGAAAACTGGACCTGCATCTCACACAGGTCATCAGCCTTTACAGGAAAATAATTCCAGGGTAACAAGAGTATCACTCCACCTCATACTTTAGCCACTCTAAAGCACAGTGCATGCAGTCACATGGAATGATTGCATGACTGAAAGAATCTCAGTCATAGCATTGACTTTAGGGAAGAAGGCCTAAATGCATAAATTGGTTTTTTTTTTAAGTTGTCTTACCTCACATATGTAATGCATTATACATATTCTTTTTTCATTATTTTCACTATTAAAATAATTTTTATATGTTATATAATAATATAATGTTTGACATTGGTAAACTGTATAACTTTAGAGTCACCATTATTTTAATTGATTTCATAATGTGAAACATCCTTTGAAGAAAAGTTAACTTACTCAACTTACTGATGGTCTCTCTCTTTTGTCTTCCTGCCATTTCACTTTCTCACCCTCACACTCCCTCTTATCCTCTGTAAATCTCACCTATGTCTATCTCACCTTGGCTTCCTTGTCTCACCTCCCTCCAGGACAGTCAAGGTGGACGTTTATGACTGGGACAGGGATGGGAGGTAAGTGTTCTCACTCTGTGTGACTCTCCTTTTCCTTGCTTTAATTTTCAGCTCCACACGGAGGCTCTGAAATGTCACACATTATTCTTTCTGACCCAAGGCGTTTTATTAGAACAAGTGAAGAGCTCCACCTGCTTGGCACACACTGGGCAATGAATGAAATCTTATGGGTGAAAGGTTGCAGCTAAGTGGGTAGGAGGTCAGGGTATACATGGCTTCTCCATCTCATCACAGATGCTGGCTACTGTAGGAGCCCTGTCCATGCATGTGGGGCTTAATTTGCAGATATCTTGTGGGTGTTTTCAGGCTGTCTGACCTCATGTTGCTGCTTTCCACAAATTTTACTCTGAAAATTAATTTTCAGTCTGTTCTCTATGTTCTATCTTCTGTCTCTCTTTTCACTTTTTGTGAGAAAAAAGGAAACCTGAAGGAAATGTTTGTCTTGCAGAATTCATCAGGCTGTAATTCTGATGCATCTTTACTCAGTTTTCTCTTTTAGGCTTTGATGCAGTATGTTTCTGTTTTGTCAAAACAGAAACATAACAATGACAAATATATACACATAATACATTTTTGGATAAAATATCTCTTAAATATCTCTATCGACCAATGACTTGTTATTGTGACAGGGACAAAGAAAGGGAATGCTTTGAGGCTAGACACTCTTACAAAATTAAAACAGATACTGAATAACGAGCTACGCAGCACAAAAGTTAGAGCCACTACATATATGCAGTCTAAGTGAGCCTCCCTTCCAATTTAATAAATGAAACAAACAAATAACCTAGTGGTTATCAATAATGAAGTGTTTCTTAACTGTATCATAAGAACTTTATAACAGTGTAACTACCTTTTATATTCTTTCTGTCAGTGTTAAGTTTTAATTAAAACCTGGGCATAAGGTGGAAGGCATGTCAACTTTCCTCTGCACAGATAAAAGCTGAAATGTCTGTTTTTCCTTATTTTTTGGAATATTACAATCAAATGAGACCTCATTAGTCTTTGTCTTGCAGAGTTCAGGATGATTAATATCCAGCAAGTGCAGGGCAGACCAATAAAATAATTACATTTGAGAAAACAAAACCATAGGCCAGTGGCTTCTCATTCATATAGTTCAACAAAAGCTACATTATTTGTAATAGTTATCTAAAAGCCCAAAACGCAAGAATTCCCAGCATTATTCCTGCCAGGTTTTACAACTACTTGGTTACTGTAGGTTTAGAAAACCTTGGTTTGGGTTTTTGCACCTATTTCCCATTTTCCTAGCAAAATGTGTAAAGAAACTCCAGGTGAACTGTACAATTTTCTTTAACCTTTTTACATCCATAAGTGGCCAACAACTTAGGATTAGGATGCATTTTAGCCACCTTCTAAATAAGCACAGTTTCATGAAGATGTTATCTTGTATTTTTCTTTTACAAATCTAAATTATATCTGAAGTACCTAACCGAGCAGGAAGGATGACGTCTCATGATTAATGCTAAGTTGAAAAAGCATTTTAAACAGTTTTTACCTTCTTCCAACTTTAACTTTTCATGTCGCTTTCCCTAAGCCTTTCTGTGGTCTCAATGGTTTTGATCCTTATCTTATGTTTCAGATTAATTCTTGTTAAGATTTTCTTGTTCTTAGGTTTGGTTTCTGTTTTGTATTTTGAGCTCCTTCTGTTCTGTGTCTCTGTGTTCCCTCCCTTTTGCCATGTCTGATGTCTTGTGTCTGTGTGTGCCTGTTGTACTTCCTGTTTTACTTTGATAGTCCCTGTCCTGTGTGTAGTGTGCCTGGTTTTGCTTCCCCTTGTCTCGTCAGCTCTGATTTCTCCCAGCTGTGTTTCCTTCCTGTCGACCATTCCCTGATTGCTCCAGCTTGTATTTAAGCCCAGTGTTGTCTTCTGCTTGTTACTCGTCCGTCTCTGTTATCTCTGCGTGTCATCCCGTGTTTCACTCTGCGTTTCATTTTGTGAGTTATGGTTTCAGAGTCGTTTGTTAGGTTTTCCCAGTTTAGGTTTTTCTTATTTTCTGTCCTTCCCATCTCCGATTTAAGTCTGTACTCACCATTTGAAAATAAAGCTCACACTGTCAAGGCAATACACCAGACAATTACATCCACGCTCTTTGGTTCTGTCCACCAGTGCAGAAGTTTTGGCGTGGGATATGTGAAGACTTATCAAAGTGTCTGAAATGTAAAATTCCAACCTCCCCTTTAGTGTGCTTGTTGGGAAAATTGGATGATGTCACTACAGAAACTAATACAGTCCACATGGTTTTTACTGCCCTATGCATCGCCAAGAAAACAGTCCTCCTTAACTGGAAAAATAAAAATAATCTTAATTCTAGCCAATATAGAAACCATCTAATAGATCACATTAGTCTCGATACAGCCTCTGCCACCACATTAGATCATTCCCTCTGGGCTCCTTTGATCGGCTCCATCACCTAGCGGGGTGGGGGTCGTGGTTTGGTCCCGCATTAGCTATTGTGGTTGATGTGGAGGTTGGGACGGGCGTAGGGCATCTGGAGAATCCCTAGGGACGTTATCCCTGGAGGGCTTAACCCAGGGGGTGTGGTCATAACCTGGTTAGTGGCTCTGGTCGCTCTTAGAGGGTGTTCTCCTTGTGGCTGCGTGCAGCAGGGCTGGGGGAGGGTCTGTGCTGGCGGACGTAGGTTACTGGCCTGGTAGCCTGGCTGCCCCTGAGTGTATCCGGGGCAGGCGTGGGGCTTGGGGTTCGGGGGTGCTTCACCTCCATGCTGGGGCTCTGGCTGGGCCTTGGGGGCTTCGGTCCTCGTCGGTGTGTCACGGAGGTTGTGGGCGGGTGGGTGCACGGGGGCTCAGCCCTGGCGTAGGGGGCCTCTGGTGCATCGGCCTAACTGGGGGGCTCTTCAACTGGCAGGGAGGTTGTTCCATCCTTGCAGGAGTCCACTCTGCAGGTGGGGGAGAGAGATAGGTGAGGTGGAGAATAAACCTAACCTGGGTGTCTGTTGTCTTGTGTAGTCTGGGAGATGATTGAATGTTGGGGTGGGTACAGTTTCCTCTGCGGTGGGGTCGGGTGGGCTGCCCCGGGTCCTGTGGGGCTTGGCGGTGCCGCTGCCATAGGCCCCGGTCTGGATGGGCCTGGGCTCCCTTGCCTTGGTGGGTACCAGGGGACGGGGGTGCCTACTGGGGTCAGCGGGGGAGCTGGCCCCAGGGGGGGCAAGATGCCCCTCCCTTCTTTTCCTCCCCATCCCCGGCTGCCTCCCTCTTCCCGCTCCACCACACCCACCCACACAGGTAGGGCCTTGGGGTGCGGGTGTGTCACCAGGGTGCAGGGGAGGCATCCCCCCCCTCTGTCCCCTTCTGGCCACCTGTGCCTCAATTTTATTCCACAACTTAGACATCCACATTACTCACACTCTCATAACACATACATATATAGGGCCTTGAGGGTGACCACGTTAACGGCGTCCAGAGAACGGTCTGTGTATTCAACCCCACCTCTGGCGCCGGTGCCCACCTCTCATTTTTAAATCCATGTAGACATTGAGGATTCTCGGGAGGGGCCGTGCTAACACCTGCTGCTCTCTGGCAGCAGCACCATGCCCTCCCGTATTTTAAATACACTTTAGAACAACACGCAGCAACACTACACATGAGCGGGAGGAGGGAGGTATGGGGTCTTCATACACCCCCGTTCTCTGCTGGCCATCGGGGCGGGGGCTGGGAGGAGGTGTTGGCCGTCCGATTGACCTCCCTGCTGCTGCGGAGCCTGGGGCGGTCTGCTTGCCTCCACCCCGGGGGGAAGGGTAACATCTCTTGGGTCTAGGTGCCGTTTCCCCCTCTGGGGGCGAGGGTACCTGGACCCGGGGTATAGAGTTTGTTTGGGGAGTGTGATTGTGTGTACATGTCCATTTTTGTCTATCCTTACTTTGGGTGAGTGCTGAGAGTTTGTATATGTGTGCATGAGGGTGGGAATGCATGTTTGTGTCTGTGTATGCCTGTTTGTCTGTGTCTATATGTCAGGTCGGGTCTTAGACTCCACCTCCCTGGGTACTCCCAGGCCCTCCAAGTGTGGAGGCCTATCTCCCCTCACCACACTCCCTGCCGGTGACTGATGCCCTCAGGGGTCGGTGCGTTGGTGGTTCTTGGTGTCCAGGGCTGGGCGCTCAGGTATGTACCAGCTCACTTCCGGTGGCTACTTGGCGGGGCCTGGCACCTGTTGCTTGGTCAGGCCTCTTCCGGGGCGTGGGGGCCCTCGGGCCTCCGGCCTCTGGGCCTGCGGCTCGGTTCACTCTGGCACAGATTTTTTTTTTTCTCTTTCTCTTTTTAAGTGCCCTTTTTCACTGTCCCTCTTCCCTTCTGTTTTCCTGTTCCTTCCTCGCTTTCTTTCTCCCTTTCCTATCCCTCAGTCATGTCTGTCCCGTCTGTAACAACTGAAAATAAAATAAAATAAATAATAACAACAAAGGTCGATCAAATGGACCAATACGGCAAGGCCTCGATGATCCATTTGGCAAAATAAATCCATTGGGTATCCTTGTTGGTCTTCAGACAGCAATTCTGATGGCTGAAGAACCAAATGGGACAGGCAAAAAAAAAGAAAAGAAAAGAAAATAAAGCTCACTCGCATCAAAGCCAGTGCCTGCAACTCCACACGCCTGCTACTTTAGCCATGACAAATCTAAAATATATAACCCCAGAAGAACTGAAATTTGAGGTTACTGGAGCAAAATTGTTTTTTTAAAAAAAAGCACATCTTTGTCAATCAGTCAATCAATATTTTATTTCTATAGCACATTTGAAAAGGACAGTGTCCATCAAAGTACTTCACACAAGGTAGCAAAGCAGATTACAACAAAAGGCAACAAAAACAGTTAAAAACAATTAAAAAAAATTGTAGTTACAGTTACAGTTACATAGCACAAATGCAGACCAGGTGAAAGTCCAAACTAATTTGCTTCAAAAGCTAGATGGAACAGGTGAGTTTTTAAGCGTGATTTAAACGATTGAATGGAATCTGACATGCAGACATCGACAGGAAGATTATTCCAGAGTTTGGGTGCAGCAATTGCAAAATCTCTGTCCCCTCTAGTCTTTCGTCGGGGCCTTTGTTGCACTAAGAGCAGTTGGTTAGAGGATCTGAGTGCTCTCTTGGGGCTATACACGTCGAGAAGGTCTGTTAGGTAACTGGGCGCCAGGTTTAAAATTTTAAAAGTATACAAAAGGATTTTAAAAACGATACAGTGTTTAACAGGGAGCCAGTGTAGATTGGCTAGAACAGGGGTGATGTGATCATGCCCTCTGGTGCCAGTTAAGAGGTGTGCTGCGGCATTTTAAACTAATTGCAAACGCTGGAGGAGAGAGAATTGGGGGCCCATGTAAAGAGAATTACAATAGTCTAGTCTCAAAGTAATGAAGGCATGGATAAGCTTTCCAGATCTTTATGTGGAATATAGGGCTTTGCCTTGGAGATTTGGCATAGCTGGTAAAAACACTTGTTTGTCTAATTTGAATCTTTGTGATCTAAAGCACAGGACAGCAAGGTTTAAAAGGTAAATATAGCCTAGTTAAATTAAATATCTACAGTTAATTTAATTCAGAACAGCACAATGGTGTGGCAGTTAGGGCTGTTGCCTCACAGCAAGAAGGTCCTGAGTTTGACTCCGTCATCTGGCCGGGTCTTTCTGTGTGGAATTTGCATGGTCTGCCTGTGTTTGTAGGAGTTCTCTCCACTTCCTCCCACAGTCCAAAGACATGCAGTTAGTGGGGTTAGATTAACTAGTGATTCTAAATTGTCCATAGGTGTGAATGGCTGTCTTTCTCTATGTGTTAGCCCTGTGTCAGGTTTGTGACCTGTCCAAGGTGTACCCCGCCTCTCACCTTTTGGTATCTGGGATAGTTTAATGTGTGAGAAATACCACATCATAGAAGCTGAAAAGGATGCACTTCTCATTAAATTAGTTCAACTTAATTGCAACTATTTTGTATAAGTTTGTAATACAAGACAACAAAGGGAAGATCCATGCAATCCTTCACATTGGTTAAGTGGACCTTTTCTATTTATATTTGTATTTCACAGCTTCAAAAGAAAGAAAATCATTGGGCAAACTTCGGTTCTATCCTTAAAAAAAGATTGGACACCATGTTGTTGAACAAAAGGACTATAATTTTTTTGTAAAAAAGGACAGAAAGTCATGTTACTGTTTGTTTTATTTGTTTTTATCTTGTTCTCCCTTCCAGTCATGACTTTATTGGAGAGTTCACCACAAGCTACAGAGAACTATCCCGAGGCCAAAGCCAGTTCAATGTCTATGAGGTAAAAAAAAATGAAAACAAAAAAAAGACAGAGTGCAACAAGAAATACATTTCACTTCGGTCACAAAACAACAAAGGTGCCAAAGATTTTCTCCAAAACCTATTTTTTGTTGATTGTGTCGGTGGTATTAAAAACACAGCAGTGCTTTAGGAACAACAAAGCTAGTTCCTTCAGTGTTATATATTATTCATGAAGTAATATTCCTTGTATTATGAATTCCAGCCTTTATTTGAGGACAGTATTAAATCGCCACCTGTTCATATTAGCTTAGAAATGCGAGGAAAGACTATATAATGTGTTCTGACTTGTTTGTTGAAAAGCTTGTTTCATGTTTCCGCTCTTGTGGTCAAGGTGTTGAATCCTAAAAAGAAAGGCAAAAAGAAGAAATACATCAACTCAGGGACGGTAAGACTTGTCAGTGTGTCATGTCAGCAGCTGTCGCATGTTTCATGGGGATGACTCATAGCAGGAGTGATTTATCGGTCCAGTAAATGTATAATGTTTGCCGTTAGCCTGTCTGTAACCTCTCTTGGTTCTCTTGATATTTTTCCCCATTCCTCATTTCCCTTTCACTTTCTCCCAATCTTAAAGGTGACCCTGCTGTCTTTCAAAGTGGAGTCAGAGTATACATTTGTCGACTTCATCAGAGGAGGGTAAGAACTCAGTCAGTCATGTTTCATTAGGGTAGAGTCAAACATGCACAAATAATATTACACAAAGGTAGTACAAAGGGTGCAATGTGTTATAAACTTAGACTAAAGTGTTTACGCACTTTGCTTACATTCAGGTTTTCCAGTGAAAAAAATCAGCCCTCATTTGATTCTTGAGTCACAGTTTAGTGACTCTTCACAGCTTCTTTTATCCCCACTGCTCTGTTTGTCGAACCTGACATTTAGTTTGCCACTGCACGCAATATTGTTCAGTTAAAAGATAACCAAAATAGCAGATTTCACTAGAAAATGTCTGCCCCCGATTGATGAGAACTTGAGTTGTCACTGAAGATGACCTTGACTGATGTTATACTTTTTCTTACTTAAATCAATTATTCTAAACAAAAAAGACACCTTGCGCGACAAGCTGGGCATTCATGGCATAACATGAACATTCGTCCTGTTTCAACATGACTGTATACAAAGCAAGCTCCATAAAGACATGGATAAAGAACTGGGCCTGGAAGAACTCGACACCTTTGGGATGAATCAGAGCAAAGTGGATTCAGGCACTCTTGTCTGACCTCACAAATATGCTTCTGGAGAAATGGCCAAAAATTCCCATAAACCTCATGGAAAGCCTTCCCAAAAGACCTTTACTCAAGTTATACTCATATGTGTGTGAAGCCAGATGAGTGAATACTTTCAGCAATGTAGTGTATTTCTCATACATTTACTTAATAAAACTACGGGTAGATAATGTTTTGGGAAAAGGGGCATCAGTAACAATGCTGTGGTTATAAACCATAACATGTAAATAACTAACCCCCAACATGCCAGAAAAATGCAATATAACTCATTAAACTTAAATGGCAAAAAGCAGAGGGCATAACACAAGAAAGTCAGCTATGCTAACTTTTCTCAGCACAACTTAAACACAGCTGTTGTAACTAAATCTAAAGCAAAAGCTTAAGAAAATACACAGTAATTCAAAGAAAGTGCTTCACCCCTGTACTTCTAGTTGGTTTACTGACAACCACAGATTGCATCAGGCAGAGCAGACAAGTGTAGCTGATGAAGTCATATTGCATCAGCTCTAACGTTGACCAATATGAGCATGCTTTGAGTTGCATCAGCTGCGTCAGGGTCACACTCTGAACTTTTGATTTGTTAACTACGTAAGCTAATTAGCTGAAGTAACTAGCGTTTCACTCATAAAAACTGTGTGATATTAATACAATAAACGTGTTACATCAGGCAAGCAAATAGGCTGGAAGAAAGAAATTCCAAGGTAGTGCACTTTATTTGAACACTGATGTTTCTTAAACCATCAGTGAGACGTTTGCTGCTGCCTCACTGCTTTTGTTTTAGAGTTTTATATTGCTGAATTTGTTTTCTCATCAATCTGGACAGCTCATTTTTAAAAATTGTTTTTGTTGTGAAATGTAAGTTACAGAAAGCTGAAGAATTCAATGGGCAAAAACAATACTACATACATTAATAATTTTTAGATTTCAAAGACTTTAGATGTCTTACAATTTCTAAATGGCACCGGTGACCAGTATGTACGTTTCTCGGTCTGGCATGAAGAGCTGTAGATGTTCTACTATCTCAAAACGGAGTCCTCTCCACTGTGAATGATATCGATGTGCTCAATCTCCCACCAGGACACAACTCAACTTCACTGTAGCCATAGACTTCACAGCATCCAATGGTAAGACAGTGTTTCATCTTAATGCATGCAGGAAATGTCCACACACCTGTTCAGTGAGATTATTTTGCCCACAAAATATTTTGTTGTCGCTTTTTTACTTTAGTTAGACTCTTTTTGCCTTCTTTGGAAAAAAACCTATTTCAGTAGTTTTGTCACATTACACAATTATTTTTCTGTCTTGGTGGTGGTCTATATGTGGACACTATTTGTGCTATTATGTTCCAAAATGTCTATCATGCTGTCACCATCACACATCACATCACACAACCATAACACATATGCACAATATATACTTCTGTGTAAAGTATGGAAACTGGAATATGTCCAAAAAATAACATAATAGACCAGCTGAAGAATATAGCGCACAAGCTGATTGTCCATTAAAAATGACCTTCACATTGAGAGTTGCTTTTTGATTAGCCACTTAGGAGCATTTTTAAAAAGTCTGAACACCAAGTCCCTGTTATTCTACAGAGGTGCCTGCAAAGAAACACAATGACAGTCACCTATCAGCCAGACAGGAAAAAAACAAACTCCTAATTGCAAAGTCTTTAAGTTGAAAAATCCTCAAAGAAAGAAGCTCTGTTAAAGAAATAAGGAGAGATTAGCAATATTACACCTAATCTGGTTGTTCAAATACTTCATCAGTCCATCAGGCTAATGGGACTTACTAAGTTGAAGCAGCCAGATTATTGTTGTATTGTAATTAGTGTTTACAAGGCATGATTGATAGTGCTGATTGACAGCACAATTTGTCAGTTTTAGCACTGTTGCCAAACCATAAAAGGATCATTGGACTCCAAGCCAGGAGTTACCCCTGTGTTTGTGTGATTTTTTTTTTTTTTTTTTTTTAATTTCACATTCTCGTGGCAGCGTGCTCGGCGCTCGCTCAGATTTGAAGTTTAATTTTCTGCTGTAGAAAGAAGTTTTCTTCCCACTCAGAGTGTACAGCAGACACTAATGTTTTTGTCACTTATTACAGAATCAAACTCAGGGTAGAGCAGGGCGATATGACCCAAAATATTTATCACGATATACATTTGAAAATTTGCGATAACAATATAACTGACGATATAATTGACACTAGACAAAATACTTTACAACTCCACAACTTTATTAGTGCAAAAAAAACCCATCAGTGTATTTTCACTTAAACAAGCAGCTGTTTTTTATGTGCATTAAAGTTATATAAAAATGTAACAGTGCAAATGCAAATTCCTTGCTGACAGTTTAACCAAAAGGCATTTCCAGTGGAAACTGGCCGACATGTCCTCAGCATAACCATGTATAATATCCACAAAACTTAAAAAAAGATTATACACACACAATACGGTAATATTATGTTGAAGCACAGTACGTAACACACCGCGAGGCGCCTGCCTACGGTAGCTGTAATGTGCCGCCTCCGACAATCCATCAAGTGGTGCGGTTCGTAGCTTAGCAAAGTCATACTAAAGCATTTGACAGATTTTCAAGCACAGTGTACCACATAAAATCATTTCGAGGTCAGTAAGCACAACCAGAATTCATACATAAGGCGCTCGGGATTAAAAGAGGCACTGTCGATTTTCAGAAAAATCAAAGGATTGCCGTATTTTCCAAAAAAACATGGTAATAACTAGGGATGGGTATTGATAAGATTTTCACGATTCCGATTCCATTTTCGATTCTGTTTAACGATTCGATTCTTTATCGATTCTGTTTAAAAAAGGAGAACACTAAGGTCGATTAGCTTAGAACTGTTTTATATCTTCTCTTTGAACAAGATAGAAATTTAGGAGTAACATGGCCTTACAAACCCAACAGTGAGATCTTAAGAGATCCACAGCCTACGGCTCTTCAATGGGGTGTCACAGGGTCCCCGGGGAAAATTGTAAATGTAAAATAATAAAATAAATATTCTTCTGTAGCAATAACAAAGTATAACATAAATTATTCTGTAGCAATTACACAAGAATATCCAGTAATGTCCCTGCCTACAATTAAACACATTCACTTACCGAAAATCGGGGCAAATGGGTGCAAGCCTTTGACCACAAACTTAGTCACTGCTCGGTGACATTTGTCTATCCTGGCCTGAAAGGAGACGCTAACGGTAGACTGCAGCGAGAACTGCCAGCATGTGAGCCAGCCAGACTCTGTCTGTCTCATCATGGTCACCTAAATGCAGCGAACAGTAATGGCAGGTTTTGTAATAAGGCAGATCGCGCTAACATAATATTCACTGTTAGCTAATTATTTACCTGCCGTATTAACGGAGGGGACGTGCAAACGTTACCGCTGCTGCTGGGTTGAGATTCACGAGTCCGGGGCGGAATTAAAAACACGACATTCATTTAAGGTCATCGCGTGTTTTGTGAGCAAATGCTTTTGCATATTCGTAGTGTTTCCTCCTTTAAATGAAATATCTACTTTGCAAGTATTGCAAGTTGCCCTGTTGTCATCCGTTCTCGTAAAGTATAACCAAACTTTTGAGCGTTTGAGCCGCTTAGGCACCCTGCCAGGTAAATGACGCTCCGCAACGTGGTGACGTCATTCGAGGCGACTGGAATCGATAAGGGAATCGTTTGCAAAAATGGCAAACAATTCCAAGGAATTGAAACAGTGGGAACCGGTTCTCAACAAGAACCAGGTTTCGATACCCATCCCTAGTAATAACGACGGCCCGCTAGCATGCTCTACAAAAAATTGTACTTTGTTGTGTATCTGACGGACGAAAGCTAAACCAGTTCCACATCACTGAAGTTGCAGCATTTTTACAAACCAATTCTGGTTCATCCGTTTCATTCAATGATCCGCTTTCACCTTTCTCATTCTCCGTTGCCGCCATGCTTTTTCCGCCATGTGCGTATGAAAACAAAGGCACTACGCATGCGCGTTTTACCCATATTCTATCGCGATATTTCATTTTCTTATCATTGCCCAACATTATACCAGTTTTACCGTGAACGGTATGATATGGCCCAGCCCTAACTCAGGGTAATGTCAGTACTTCCAAGCTTTAAACACTGCATGGTCGTACTCTCTCTCGCACTCCATATTATCCATTGTTGATCTGCACACGTCTGTTGCTGCCACAACCGTTGCACGGTCGTACATCACTGTCATGAGACACTCTCACCAACAAAATCACAGTTTAGTAACGCAGTAACGCAGCATGCTTATGGGAAAGTAACAGTAATCTTATTACTTTTTTGCAATAGTAATCCCTTAATTTACTTGTTACTTGAAAAATGTAATCAGATTACAGTAACACGTTAACACGTTACTGCCTATCTCTGCTCAGCACAATTCAAAGCATGGAGTAAAGGATGCTGCCACAGCATATGTTCCCTGGAGTTACAAATCACACTTCTGTATCTGGCAGTCTGATGTACTTGGCTGGGTTTGACAGGTGCCTGGAGATTGACACTTGCTCTTGCTCTGCATTGTACCAAGTGTAATCAATAATTACATATTCCCCTTTACATAATTCGATTATATAATCTGCACCCCACATAATTATGGTGTGGGGTTGTTTTTCAGGAATAGATCTCAGCCCCTAGACAGAAGCTTAATGCTTCAGGGGATGGCCCCTTCCTCTTCCAATGTGACTGCGCATCAGTGCACAAAGTCCATAAAGTCATGGATCAGCAGGATTGGTGTGGATGAAAAACGTTGTTAACAAAAAGTTTTTATAGCTGCAAAAGGTGGGCAAACATTATATTAAGAATGGGATGTAGCTCAAGTTCATCTGCATGTGAAGTCATATGAGCAAATACTTTTGGCAATATAGTGTCTAATAGTTTTCTATTGAAATCAGTAAATGGCCATAATGTAAGTTTATGAACTAATACTTGATACCAGCAGACAAAATGCTATCAGCATTGAACTGCTTGCTATTAAACCAAAAGAAAAGAAACCTCTACAGCTTGCTGAGGACCTATTTTGCTTATTACATACTTTAACCTCCAACATCCAACCTTAAGTGGTCACCAGCAAACTACTTACAGTTAGGGTTGGGGTGCATTTTTGCCACATATTGAACAAGAGAAGAAATTACTGAAAGGTAGTTTTCAAATCAATTGTACATGCATTTTGGCTTTGTGGTTCTTTTGGGGATGTTATTCTTGACTGGTGCATTTTGAAACATTAGATTTCAAAACTAATTTTTCAATACTTTTGGTTATCTGTGGATAGATTTTGGTAACTTAGCTGGTGTAATCCCACTGCAAGGTTGTCTCTAGATCAGGGCTCTAGACTAACTTTTTGCCATGGGCGCACCGGTGCGCCTAACTCTAAAAATTTAGGCGTACCGGCACAAAAGTTAGGCGCACTCAAGTTTTTCAACCGCATCGCTTAACACCGCAGTTTTACATGTGCACTTTCTTTGGGGGGGAAGTCCATACAGACAATATTCATTTCTAAATTATTAACTAACAATCTTGTGCTTAAAGTGCTTTGGCAATATTGTAGTAAATGTTAAACTTAATCATCATCTTGGCTCCTCTGACGACCTGTTTGCTGCTGTCTGCTGCTGAAAGGCAGTGGGGAGAGGGGACACTTGGGCAGTGCATTTATTGCAGCATATAATGTGTTTTCTGGATACACTGTGCTTTTTCAGCATTCAGAGATTGATGGCACCGTGTCAGAGCTGGCTATGAATTTCAGACGGATCAGTCTTTAACTTAACAAAACGTTAGCAATAGTTCTTTTCATCTTTTCTTATTACCCACAGCTACATCCACTTCTGTCGGGCCTAGGCTGCTCACTAGGGCTGGGTATCATCACTGATTTCCATAATCCATTTGATTCCGGTTCTCAAAGTCCTGATTCGATTCAATTTAGCCTCAGACAGTCAGAAATATTATAATTCTGATCATTTATCAGTACTGATACATGTGAGACTTCATCAGAGTTGTGAACATCACAGCAGATGCCTTTGTGTCAAAGTAACTGAGAATAAAACACAGAAAAACATGAAGGAGATTTTCCTGGTCTGGCTTTTTATAGCAGATAACCTTAAAAATATTCTGCAATTTTGCATAATTTTAAGAAGTTTAAATTTCTTCAGTATTGAACAGCAGAAATTAGGCTTTCTTGTCCGACGTCATTTAAGTGAAAAAAAGAAAAAGAAAAGAAAAAGACAGCGGCCGACAGCGCTGTAAACAACGGTAGACTGATGGGTAATAAGCCAATGAATAATGCAGAAAACAGAGATTTGAGACGGGAAACTGTTCTTGAAGTACAGAGAGAGAGAGAGAGAGAGAGAGAGAGAGAGGGAGAGAGAGCTGTGCATGAAGTGTGATTTTTATCGTGGTGGAAGCAAAACAGCAAAAGTCAGAGCGAATTCATGACGACATTGATCAAATGTGAAGCGTAGTTTGCTGCTTCTTTTGCTGCTGGCTCGGCGAATTTTGGTTGGAGAGAGACAAAACCTGCAGCTCAGAATCAGCGCAAAAAAGACGGAAACACAGCGCCAACCCGACGCATCAGAATCGCTGAGCTCCGACAGCGTGTCCGTGTTCGGGCCGCCGGGTGAGAAAGCCGAGAAAGACAAAGCTGATCCTGATGCGTCGGGTCGCTCTGTGTTTACGTCTTTGTGTGGAATCCGTTAATGAACTGATATCGCTTTATTCAAGCTACTCACCTCTCTCTTCCACCTGCACTTTCAACTAGACCACGGCCAATAAGAGAGGTCCCGCCCCTGACTATCTCTGATTGGTTTAGTCCACAATAGGGGCATAATGTGTGTCTGTTGTTGACCACACGGAGAGTTGCAGAGATTTTTTTTTTTTTTTTGTTACCCGAAAATATTTGGTCGCACCGGTGCGACCAAATATTTTTTTTTTAGTCGCACCACTGAAAAATTTGGTCGCATTTGGAAGATTTATACTTCCCCAACCACAGAGATTTGAGTTTCATGAGAATTTTAATCTGGGAATTGCAGATAGCAGTGTGTCAGTCTTAATAATGTACAGAGAACCAGGGAACTTACTGGGAACCAGGAACAAATATTTTACAACCAGGAAAAGTTGTTTGTGGTTGTAAAATATTCTTTATATAACTATCTACTATTAAGCTATTAAATAGTACATAGTGGTCTTTTCTTTTCTTGTAATGGTTTTTCAGTTTCCCTTCTTTTTACTTTTTTTTCTACATAGCTTTACTGTGTTTTGCAAAGGTCACAAGTTGAGAATAACATGAGTGAAAATTATGATTTTTTTTTGCTTCATATGATGCGTTTCCTCTCTTACATATATGCATAACACTTGGACTTTTCTATTGGTCCAGTTCTCTATGTTTTTAAAGATAACTATTGTTTATGTATCTGATTATTTTGCACTTCTGCCTAGACCAATCAGTGTATACTTATATCACTCAATGTTCCTTTTGTGCTGGAAAGTACCTACCCTGGAGCAAAAATAAACATCTTAAAACTTTTATGAACTTAAATTAGTTCCAAGTTTCTGCATTATACGTGCACAAAAAAGGAGGCTATAGGAATTCAATAAGACTTTTATTGAAATACTTAAAATACTGGAGAAAAATACTGAGCAGGTTATCATTGAGCACAAATCTGCCAGCTCCTCCATAATCTCAAACTCATTTGTTACCCCATATGATAAGATGAATAACTGAGTCAGGGGCATCACAGCTCTCATTCAAATCAAAAGAGAAAAAGTCAAAGCTCCAGATTTGTTGCAGTTTTCTGCATCCATCTGGTTATAGTTTGGCTAGAGAGAGGTATTTTGTGGGAAACCCCAAAGCTGGATGCCTAAAGCTTGGTTAAATGGCAGTTTTGCTAGCAAAGGTTCAGATTTCTGCGCTGAATCAGTCAGGTTCTTGCATTTTTCTGCCACAAACTAAGCACATAGCTTTGAGTTAAAAAAAAAAATGGACCTTTTAAATTGAGTATACTGAAAGCTGTGGCCTTCAAAATAAAAGCAGCAACATTGTATTGTGATTTCCTACAAAATCTCCAACAACAATAAACCGTTCTCTGATAGTGAGTTTATCAAATAGTGTTTAGTGGCTAAAACAGGACAACACTGCTTAAAAACTTTCATGCTAGGTTGTGATCCGACAAATTAAAAAGACTGCATTCAGACATAAAGAACTGACAACATGTCAGACAGCAAAGAAACTACACAGATACGAATAAGAATGTGCCTTGAAATGTGATATCTTACCACGGCTCCATAATATCAATTCTACAAAACCACGTTTCGCAAAATTTAGTTGGTCTTTTTTTTGGAAAGCAAAAAAACAAAAACACCCCCCTCCCAACTGATTCCAGTAGTTATACAACATAGTGGTTACCTTCATCATGTCTGCATGTGTGTTTTTGCAAGTCTAATAAATGTGTAATTGCTTTTCTTCATTCTCTGATAAGAACATTCTCATGCTAATTTTGCTGCATGCTGGTGGGGATTTCTCTCTTTCTAGGTAACCCGTCCCAGCCGACATCGTTGCACTATATGAGTCCATACCAAATGAATGCATATGCCATGGCCCTGAAGGCTGTGGGAGAAATTATCCAGGACTATGACAGTGACAAACTCTTCCCTGCATATGGCTTTGGAGCTAAACTTCCCCCAGACGGCAAGATCTCCCACGCCTTTCCACTGGTGAGAGTCATGATTGAAACTGAGGGAGAGGCTATTTTAACTGTTAGTACTTGAGAATATTTACCGTAATTTATGGGCTATTTTTGTTAATGGTGGTGAAATCGTGAAAAGCGACCGACTCTGTGCAGTAGTTAATCAATTTACTCTTGGTCAGTCAAATGAATGGTGTCATTAATGGTGAGCTGATGTAGCACAAATTACAGTTAGGTCCATACATTTTTCCTTTTTTTCTCCCTTTTTTAACATTTCTTTTAGTTCTGCCACAGACAATAATAAAAAATAAATCCAACAATCAAGATGTGATTGAAGTCCAAACTTTCAGATTCACTTTAAGTATTGCATTAGTTTTTTAGGAATTAATTTAGGAATCACAGCTATTCCATCTGGTTCAGATTCACTGCCCATTTTCAAATACTCAAATATAACTGAGCAACTCATAAATAGCTTTAAAAAGGCCTGTTCTCTCTTCATTCGACAAATATAGTAGATAAAAGATCTTCCAAGTGCTGGACTTGGATTTAGTAGCTTTTCAATCAACCTCTCAATATGAGGTCCAAAGTTTTTTATTAGTCTGAAAATCAGAATAAATGGACAAGTCAATAATCTGGTACATTCTTAAAAAGAAGGAATGAAGGAAGGGCGCTCTAGTGAATGCAGTTTGAGTTACAAAGAAGACTATTACAGAAGAAACATTACATTTCGTTTCCCTCGAGGAAACCATGTATATAACAACATAATGCACTAGTACATCCTTGTGAATGTATGTACATGCACTTTGTACATACACTTGCACATGTTTGAACACCACCCAACCAAATTGACTGCTTGTAAATCTAAGGTGGATATATAAGTTTGAACTCGTCTTGTTCACTGTAGTTACTGTGAAACTCCAGTGTACGGATGCGTATATACTTTAGCTTTTAGTATTGCCTTTGAAAAACAAATGGGCATCACTTGATTAATGAAAATATATTCACTCAGCATTCCTTAAATATACATATAGGAACATGATTAATGCTGATTTCTCTAGTCAAAGTGATAAGTGCTTCATAATGTAATGGTTTATTCACTTGTCTCCACTCCACTTCACTTGTCTGTTTTATCAAGGTAGAAATATGTTGGAGATATTTTTTGTTGTCAACCTCGCAGGAATATTGTAATTAGACAAACAAGAAAATTCAAGTTACCAAAACGCTTGTCTAAATGAGTAAATCTTAGTAAAGTGAGTAACAACAGTTGAAAGCTGAGGAAAAACACAAATGTAAAAAATCAAGTTCACTAAATGTTTTGTGTTTTCTGGGCCTCTTCTTTTTTACATTGTAATCCACAAAAAATGATAAAACAAACAAAATGGGCCATGGTCCAATAATCTATGAAAGTAATTGTACATTGTTGACTGGATTATTCAAATAACACAACTGAAAAACCTCTGCAGGCAAAAGCAGTGCTTTTCTATTTTATTTGTACAATGACAGAAATAAAACAGTTTCATCAGAAAAACACTGCTGACAGTGTTTATATAGCCACATTACTTGTTTCAGATTTCAAACTTTGTTTACATCTTGATGGTCATGAATGAAAAACAAAACCCTGTTTTTCCTTCAAACATTCATATATCCTGTAGCACCAACAGACCTGCAGGGAAATGGTGAGACTTTAGTCAGTTTGCAATCTGATATTTCTAGTGATTTCATGACAACAATAGGATTTTTGGTTTAGAAAATGGATATTTATAAACATATACTATATTTTACGCAGCTAATGAGTGGATCCAGAGGTTGCATGACATAAAGGAAATGTTTTTTATACAGCAACTAAATGATAAATTAAGGTCTATTGGCCTTTCTGACTTAGGCACATTAAATATTGATATGTTATGTTAACCCATCTGCTGGTTAGACCACATGAACTCCAAGTATTTAGTTTGGTCTAAATGTTAAAACAGTTTACTCATTCTGACATGTCTATTCTCATTTTGCAGCACTCTGCACTTGGCAACAAGTGCTAAACTATTGGAACACAAAGTAATCCCTTAGACTGCTTCACTACAGTTAGATGTTGACTTGCAATATTATGTGAATAGTTTTTTCTGTTTTCATGGAACAACAGAAACTAAAGTTAAACATCTGCTTCTTCAAGTTAACCATATTCATAAAACTTAATTTGACTTCACACCTGTTTTTTAACTTTTTTTTATCGTCACCCATTGTAGGAGAAATTAAGATAAGCCAGCATGGGAGAAATCTGCTCTCTCTTTCTAGTCCCTGTCAGGACTCTTGCTGCAGCATTTTGGATTAACTGAAGGTTTTTCGGGGAGTTTTTAGGACTTCCTGATAATAATAAATTACAGTAGTCCAGCTTTGAAGCAATAAATGCATGAACTAGTTTTTCAGCGTCACTCTGAGACAGGATATTTCTAATTTTAGAGATGTTGCGCAAATGTAAACAGAATTGGTCCTAGCACTGAACCCTGTTGAATTCCATAATTGACCTTAGTGTGTGAAGAGGACTCTCCATTTACATGAACAAACTGGAGTCTATTAGATAGATATGATACAAACCACTGCAGTACAGTACCTGTAATACCTACAGCATGTTCTAATCGCTCTAATAGGATATTATGGTCAACAGTATCGAACGCAGCACTGAGGTCTAGCAGGACAAGCACAGAGATGAGTCCACTGTCAGAGGCCATAAGAAGATCATTTGTAACCTTCACTAAAGCTGTTTCTGTGCTGTGATGAGCTCTGAAACCTGACTGAAACTCTTCAAATAAGCCATTCCTCTGCAGATGATCTGTTAGCTGTTTGACAACTACTCTTTCAAGGATGTTTGATATGAAAGGAAGGTTGGAGATTGGCCTATAATTAGCTAAGACAGCTGGGTCTAGAGATGGCTTTTTAAGTAAAGGTTTAACTACAGCCACCTTGAAGGCCTGTGGTACATAGCTGATTATCTGTGGAGGTTCTCAGCCATACAGGCCATCTTAGTCTAAGGAATGAGTTCACCTGAAACCTTGGCTGATTGTGACCTACAGCCGTTTTCACACCTTGGCTCATGTGATTAGGTAGAGGATCAATAGGGGGTCCATGTCCCTCTTGGGGGACACTCCCATAGGGCTTAAATCTGGGACTCTCCACCATTTGACCTTAGAGCTGAAGAAGTTTCGGATGAGAGGTGAAACGTCTTCAAGCTGCTTAAAGAAGTCCAGACGCTTTTCGTTCTAAGCTCCTTACACTATATAGGCGATTATTAGAGATAGGTTGATCATATTTGATATTGAAGCATTCATTAATGGCAGGCCCTCTTTGAGCAGTTTTGTAGGAATGGGGTCTAAAAGACACGTTGATGGTTTGGAGAAGGTAATCAATGAAGTCAACTCAGAAAGATCAATTGATGAAAAAGAGTCTAACTTAACATCGATGGTACTAAAAGTAGCTGTAGATAATATTACATCTGTGGGATGATTATTGGTAATTTTTTCTCTAATGATAAAAATTTTATTTGTGAAGAAGTTCATGAAGTCATTACTAGTTAACGTTAAAGGGATGGTTGGCTCAGTAGAGCTCTGACTGTTTGTCAGCCTGGCTACAGTGCTGAAGAGAAACCTGGGGTTGTTCTTATTTTCTTCAATCAGTGACGAATAGTAAGATGTTCTGGCTTTGCGGAGGGCTTTCTTATAAAGCAGCAAACTATTTCTCCAGGCTAAATGATGATCCTCTAAATTTGTGACACGCCATTTCCTCTCCAGCGTACGAGTTATCTGCTTTAGGCTACGTGTTTGAGAATTATACCACGGAGTCTGGTACTTCTGATTTGAGGCCTTAGTTTTCACAGGAGCTACAGTATCCAGAGTCGTACGTAGTGAGGAGGTAAAATTATTAACAAGATAATCGACCTCTGTTGGAGTAGCGTTCAGATAGCTGCTCTGCTCTGTGTTGGTACAGGGCATTGAAGATGATAACAGTGGGTGGATTATATTCTTAAACTTAGTTACAGCACTTTCAGAAAGACATCTACTGTGATAAAGTCTACTCTCCACTGCTGTGTAATCAATTATTGTAAATGTAAATGTTATCAGGAAATGATCAGACAGCAGAGGGTTTTCAGGAAACACTGTTAAATGTTCAGTTTCTATGCCATACGTTAAAACAAGATCTAGAGTGTGATTAAAGTGGTGGGTGGGTTCTTTTACATTTTGAGAGAAGCCAATTGAGTCTAATAACAGATTAAATGCGATGTTGAGGCTGTCATTTTTAGCATCTACATGGATGTTAAAATCACCCACAATAATTATTTTATCTGAGCTGAGCACTAAATCAGATAAAAAGTCTGAGAAATCAGAGAGAAACTCTGTGTAAGGCCCAGGTGGACGATAGATGATAACAAGTAAGACTGGTTTCTGAGTTTTACAGCTGGGGTGGACGAGGCTAAGCATCAGGCTTTCAAATGAATTAAAAGTCTGTCTTGGTCTTTCGTTAATTAATAGACTGGTGTGAAAAATTGCTGCCACACCGCCCCCTCGGCCTGTGCTTCGAGATTTCTGGTAGTTAGAATGACTCGGGGGTGTTGATTCATTTAAACTAACATACTCATCCTGCTGCAACCAGGTTTCTGTAAGGCAGAGTAAATCGATTTGTTGATCAATTATTAAGTCATGTACTAACAGAGACTTGGAGGAGAGAGACCTAATATTTAATAATCCACATTTCACTGTTTTACTCTTTGGTTCAGATGTGGATACTGTATTGTTCTTTCTTTGTGATTTTTTATGTTTAAGTTGTTTATTGCTGGTTTTTAGTTTGTTTTTGGTCTGTTTGGGAGCTGACACAGTCTCAGTGGAGATGGGTTTTTGGGGGGGTAGCAGGAGGAGAGAAGCTGCAGAGAGGCGTGTAAGACTGCAACTCTGCTTCCTGGTCCCAACTCTGGATAGTCAAGTTTTAGGGGCTTTAAAAAATTTAGCCTGATTTCTCCATCCAAAGTGGGATGGATGCTGTCTCTCCTAACAAGACCAGGTTTCCCCAAGAAGGTTACCCAATTATCGATAAAGCCCACAATGTAGGGAGCTAATTACTGACACTTGTTTCTATAATTTTGTACTTTTTGTCACGACACATAATAGTCATCTATGGTCACTACTTGTCACGGCCATAGACTGACCAGTAAATTAACTGCTTCAGCTGTCTTTTCACCGTAACATTATAATACAGCATCAACTTTACTGTAGATCCTGTGCCACTTTCTTTCCATCTCATGCTCAACTTTTCCTTAGCTAATGAACGACAGCCAGAGAAAGCTGAACTTCTCTTGAGGCAGTGAGTCATCCCAACCCGGAGTGGATACTCCATTCCTTTTTGACTGAAAATCAAATTCTCATTCCAGCCATACACACTAATACTGCAAGTTGGTGATCATTCTCAGTGGAGCTAAGATTATTCAAAAACCAAATATGTGATGTCTTTGTGATAGTTATAACAAACTAAAATATCTCTGATCAAGAAACTAAATTGCAGTTTAAACTGAAAATTCTGATTCAACAAAATGAGGGGCGCACTGACAGTGTTGAGAGTAATCATACTAGTACTAATATAAGTGTGTTTGATTTTATGAGCTGTCAAATCGGCATGCTTTCTGAAGTCTGGACCCACACTGCCATCTCAGGATATCCAGAGGACATTTCATAAAGTTATTTATCATCATTTATAATCATTCATTAACAGTTCTAATTAGCATTCAAATTAACATTTAAATTAGTAAGATAGTGTACCTGGTGAGCTCAAATTATCCCTCACAATGCATGAAACATCATGCAGAAATATAATCTGGAACAACTTGTTCAGTCAATGGAAAGAGGACTTGTATAATTCTCCAGTTATAAGCATTGTGGAGTAGTCTTGTGAAGTGGATGACTGAAGCAGAGAGAAGGAACAAAAGGTAGGAGGGTAAAAAACACAGTGAATCACACTGAGAGAAAAGTTCATGTGTTTGATGCTTTGGGAGTGATGGAAAAAGAACAGAGTAAACAGACAGGCAGCTACAGTGAATGACATTTTACAGAAGCACAGCTCAGCATTGTCCGCCAACAGGATGGCAATGCTAACAGTCTGAAAGGCAGAGAAAGGAAAAAAAACAATCACGTGTGCTATGATTCCAGAAAGTGGTCTCCTAGTTTAGAAGAAATTCAGAGCAAAGTGGGTAGGAGGTAAACATGGAAAAAGGGGAGTCTTATTGTTGGTGCTGTTCTAAGGCTGCAGGCAAAGATTAGTAGGAGGGTTTAAGAAAACCATATTATTACCAGATCTTTTTATATAGGAGTAAATATCCCAGTGACATGCCTCAGGTCTTTCATTAGTGCACTGGAAATATTTCTTACTCAAGTTTTTTCTGACCTGAAACTGTGAAGTTTTGTCAAGTCCCAAGATCCCCTTGGCTCTCTCCCAGTCAGAAGTCAGAGGTGTGCGAGTGAGTATCAGCACACTTTGCATAACTTTCTCTCATTTCCAGGTGAGCAGCCATTCAATCAGCTTTCCCAATTAGAGTTCACCTCAGCGTGACAAATCCCAGACCCACGCCACACTGAGGCAACTCTAATTAAACATCTATTATTTAAAGTTTGTTGGGCTATCGTCAACTGTTAAGTTTTAGCATTTGGTCTTATAAAATATGACTTATGTAGCACAGATCATTGGGTCGGTTACTGAAAAGCAAGTCAATGGGATTTCTTAAAAACATTTTTTTAAACTGACTGTTCCTTAAACAGGATAATATTTGGTTATTTAAAGTGCAACCAATGAGTAGAATCTGAAACTGTGAGCAGCGACCCAGGTGTCTTTCACAAGGACACTGCATCACAGGATCAGACCATCAACCCCAAGCTAATGGCCAAAATGAAAGAGCATTACAGTAAACCCAAAATATAGCAAACTAAGTAAAACTGGGTTCTGATGTAGAACAATTGTATGTATTAAAGCCATTTAATTTATAGATATAAATTGAAATTTAATTCAAGAATTTAAAAGAAATCATTTAAAAATAGCCCAAATTGGGATAAATGAAGTATTTCTTATTCTTATCAGTATGAGCTATAGCTATAATGGACCTCATAGTGGTCCTCTACCCACTGTCAGCCAGCCAGTTTTCTTACCTGCATGATCCTATATCTAGAAACAAGCGGTTTATCGTTGAAAGGCTTACATATAGTAATGTACTTTACACTAGTTTTATAGCTAATCTGTTTCCAGTGTTAAATGTTGTGTCTTTGAGTTGGATCCATTATGTTATTGGATCATAATCACTGACTCACTTATATGTCTTAATGTTGCAGCTGGGGATGATTTAAATGTCTTTTATTCTGCTGGATATCTTTAGCTATAGTAATAAATGATCATATGTTAGTAGATTTATGTTAAAATCTGCAAAATAACAAGTATAATATGAACAGTCCCAGACAAAATGCAGTGGAGTAGGAGTTAAAACTATAATAAAAAGTTATGTTAGAGCTTAATTAACACAATCTTCAGAAACAGTTTTAGATCCTTTAAAGAAAACTATATTATTAAACAGAAACTTCAGTCTCAGTGGAAATAATTAAAAAGTATAGTCTTGGGGACTGATAGCAGAACGCCTCAGAGCTTTGAAAAGAAAGAGATGATTAGCTGTAAGTAACTACTACATCAGGTCACTGCAAAGGAAATGTCAGCATACGGTGTTTCAATAATGTGCCACTAACACTTGAGTATCTACAAATGCTGAATGAGGATAAAATGAGTTGTATACAGTCTGAATGATTGCAGGTTTTTTTATACTAACTGGATAGAGGTCTGTATTCATGTTGGATAATTCCACTCTATTCGGCTTAGGAAGTTTCCCTGCAGTGTCAATATGAATAATATTATACAAGGAGAATTTCAGCCATAACAGAGCACCAAGGACCTCTGCATTGGTAAACAAACACTTAAAATGCACCAAAATAAAATCATAATAAAAATTCAGTGTGTAGCAGGAAAGCAAAAACATATTCTTGTATTCTTTAATCACCTACTGAATTATTCCTAGTAACTAATAACTTTCATACTTTATATACCTCTTGCATGTCCTCTGAGGAACTGTACAGGGTGCATAACATATAGATATTCATATAGAATCTGCCATTCATCACAGGGTCAGTAAGTCGGTTTGTGAAGATGGGATGATAATAATATTCTGACCAAGGAGATTTTGTTTTTCAGACAGGAGTAGAGATCAGGAAGAGGTAAATTAATTTTACTGGGTTAAAATGTTTGTGTGAATAAATGTGGGGTGCACAGTGATGAACTGAGAATTTACAAAAGTAAAAGTAATACATAGGAACAAAAGCAAAACTGAGGACACGTTTTCTCTATGATTTGTTTGAAATAACAGGCGCAAGATGCCATTTGGTCTCATTCTTCAACTTAAGATATGTGATATTTCTGATTTCTGTCTTTTCACCAAAGAAGATAAAAACAATTCTCACAGGTCTGGTATGCTTGTCTTAATGATTTACTTTAAAATGTAGCTTATATGTTGCTTATTTTAACATGACTTGTTTTAGATATGTAAGCAGCGTGGTTAATATCAAAGCTGACCCATCTCTGGTCTCTAAAGAATCATTTCAGGCTGGAAGAACACCTAGAAATTAAACCAGGTTGCGTAAAGTGGCATTAGTGATCTTCCAGCTGAATACACAGTGCATGGAAGAAAATCCTACCTTCAAAGGATTCAACTGACCTGAACAATTAAGCTTAGTGTGTCTTAATTAGCTACTTTCTTTCATTGTTAAATTTATGAATAAAGGCACAACCAAAATCCATCAAGAGTATTTGTCTCACTTAGTAGTATGTCCCAGAAACTGGTGCTATCAAAACACTACGTTTGCTTTGAAGGGGAGGTAGGGGACTTTGTTCTAGGATGTTTTTATATTACCATGGGCCCAACTCAGTAAAATACCAGTTATTGTGAAGCTTTCTTTGGTGTTTCATAGCAACATTAGCTGCGAATTGTGCAGCTAGACACACTACAAAACACAGGAAGTTTATGGTCAAAGAGGTACACAGTCAAACCCTCAAGTTTAAAGGTTTCTACATATTATCAATCTTGTGAGCTATCAAGTGTTAACTGTGAGAGGGTATAT
Source organism: Oreochromis niloticus (assembly GCF_001858045.2). Taxonomy (NCBI): domain Eukaryota; kingdom Metazoa; phylum Chordata; class Actinopteri; order Cichliformes; family Cichlidae; genus Oreochromis; species Oreochromis niloticus. The sequence continues at coordinate 36,755,439 of NC_031970.2, forward strand.
ATAATAAACCTGATAATACTAAGTCATGAACTTATGACATAGCTGCCGTTCCTCTGCATTTGCTTTCATGCTATATCCTCCTTGACTTGGTCATGATAATGTCTTGAGGATGCATGATACGAACAAGCTGCTGCTCCTAAATCTCAAGTAGATTTTGTGGTCATAGCAACAGTCATTGAACTGCAGCCAAGTTGTAGAAACATGACTTCCACTGATCATCTGATTGATGATCAGTAGAAACAAAGCCTGTGAATCCTTATGTAGACTTTCTAGATGCAGCGTAATTCATATTCTTTCAGGTCATATATCAGGTCTTTGTGCCTGATATATATATATATATATATATATATATTGATTATTGGTTGCTTCTCAAGCTATAGTGTATGGTGAACAATAGCTATATACATCAGCAGTATATAAACATAGATGATTAGCTTTTTAGGAGACCATACAGATGAATTTGCCAGTTAAACCAGTAGAAAAGTATTCTACTTTATCCCCCTGGGGTTAGAGTGCTATAAAATTTAAATATAAGGACGTAAAGGTAAGTTAGGTCACAGACAGAGAGTGGAGCTCAGTATTGCAGGATTTCTAGTGGTAGGTCAAAGCATTATTGAACGTTGGCGTCAGTATGAATGTTCCCTCACAAAGTGAATTTTCTTCTCTGCAGAACTTTAACACCGAGAACCCAAACTGTGTTGGGATTGAAGGTGTACTAGAGGCTTACTTTCAGAGCCTGCGAACTGTTCAGCTGTATGGTCCAACCAACTTTGCTCCTGTCATCAACCAAGTGGCTCGGTGAGAGACAAAGTTTTACTCACACACTCTATCGTTGTAAGACAGAAATATCTTCTCATGCAGGAATGCAGGAATATGTACCTTTTACATTCAAACTCACCTAAAGGGTCCATAATAACTTCATATTCAAGTCAATTAAGTTTTATTTATAGCCAAGTCACAACAGTCACCTCGAGGCACTTTATATGAGTATATATATCTTAGTAAGATAAAGATCCTACAATAACAGAGAGAAAACCCCAACAATCAATACTCCATAGTCAACTGTTAGTGGTATTATAACTAAGTGGACGTGATTGGAAATGACAGTAATTCAGCCATGAAGTGGAAGGCCACACAGCGGGGGTCAGTGGATGCTGAGGCACTCACTTTCTGCAGAGCCAATTGGTACAGACCTCTAAACTTCATGTGTCTCCATGGAATGGGTTTCCATGGCCAAGCAGCTTCATCCGAGCCTTACATCACCAAGGGCAATGAAAAGTGTTGGATGCAGTGGTGTTAAGTACACCGCCACTGGACTCTAGAGCAGTGGAGATGTGTTCTCTGGAGTGACGAATCCCGCTTCTCTGTGTGGCAATCTGAAGGTATCAGCTGCATGCTAGTTTTGCTAAGTTTTCATGCTTTGTGGTTATGACTTCTCAGCTGCTCAGCAGATTAACTGTAGTTCTATCTATTGTAGATCCCTCACTTTTGTCTCCAGCCTGCTGACCACAGGGAAAGGACACATCTTTCTGTTGCCTGTTGTCACTGCTCCAATATTTCTTTTACAATTTCTTTAAGTTCTTTTAATTTTAGTTGGATAAGTTTATATATTAGTTTATTTACAAATCTTAATAGTTTTCATAAAGAGACAAGAACAATGTTATAGAGCTATTTCTGACAGGTACTTGGATCTGTGATAAACAACAACCCAAATGCTGATTATTAACTAAATCCTATACTTATATACAAGTAGTAATACTACAGTGTATGTACATTCTATAATAATAAACTTTTACTGAAGTAAAAAAACAAATGTTTTGAATTAAAATATACTTCAAACTCTATATAAATATTTAGTCCTTCACTAGCTGGGCACACATCCTCATTTTAGGTTTGACAGTGTTTTAGTAGGTAAAGGTGAATGCTTGGACATGAATTGAGCTGCGGTTTGGGGAAGGCCTCAAAGGGGACTGGCAACAGCTCCCAGGCCTGGCAGATCTCCGTGTACTAAATAGGAGTGAAGAAGTTAAAGAACTGAGAACAAGGAGTGAGGGTGGGGCACATAAACGAGAATGAACAGCTTGCAGAACTGGGGGAACCTATATAGATGACAACCGGAAGGAGCGTGTTTGGAGGCGTGGTCCCGCTCCTGAAATTCCGATACATAATCTCCAATTAAAGTGTACAGCACAGCTGGAACTAATTCACTGTAGCTAAATCAAACCATAATGTATTAGTTAACTTATATTTTATATTAATCAAATTCTGCCTTATAGGATTAGAGCTTTAAATGGAGTTCATAGTGAAATATTTGCCTTTGTATAGTTTATCTTTTGATGAATAAATTTAAAAAAATTGCTATTAAAGAGTGAAAGATTTGTGCTACATGTAAGTAACTTGTTTACCAATTTAACTATAGCTGTAATTTCTACTGCTCATTGATGGATGTACCGATTTATCACCGGCTTCACTTTGATACAAAAAAAAAATCTTAAAAGCTGAAGAATTCCCATCCATGGTATGTGCAGTTACGTGTGTTTGTCTCTGAGCAACAGACTAAGCAACTTTATGCTGGCAGGTTTAAATGTCTGTATTTTGACTAAAGTTATAATTGCTAGATCCCAATGCACACTTCCATTCCTGATCCACATTATGCTTTTCTCTTATTTTGAGAAATAAATAGTTGGTTCTTATTATCAGTGGAAGAGCTTCCAATATGGAAATTTAGAATCTTTATAGAGGGTTTTTACGTCCACATGAGAGATAACTCAAATAAGTGAAAATAGATTAGGACTCACATTAGGACACAGATGACATCAGGAGTAGTGGGACTTGTCAGACTTAGTGAGCCGTGATGAATCGATTTCATCAGCTGGCAGAGGAGTACCTGAGTGGATAATGTAATTTGAGGAAAGAAGTTTTGCTCATCTGGATGTTTCCCATTGTATCTTAATAACTGGCTACATTAATAAACTCCACACAGTAGTTACATTAATTTAATTTATTTGTGTGTATTTTGTGAAACTCAAATAAATTTTTGTCCTTTTGATGCCTAAACATAACTGTAAGAAAGTGAAAATGAAAAGTGACTTTAAAGAAGGATAAAATGAAAGTAAACACTGTATTTATAGCAACAAAGTCAAAAAAACAAACAAACACCAGAAGCTAAAACAATAATGGCACTACATGGGCATTTTTGGCAGTTACGTGATAGCAATACCAGCAAGCAGAAAAAAATAAAAATTAAGAAAAAAATATACATGCATTAAATGTTTTTCCTTCAGTGGGAAATTGTGTTTTGCATGCACACTATACAGACAAAAGTCAAATCATCTTAAATTCAGCTGTTTTCAGTTGCATTACCACAGGTATAGATTATAATAGAATATAATAGAATAGCCCTTTATTGCCATTATACATGAACAACAAAATTATAGGTGCTCCACACCAAATGTGCAGGACATCAGGAATAAATAACAAACAGAAGAGATATATACATTCAAGAGGAAATATACAAACTAGAGGAATATGTACAAAACAAGAGAAAGGCACACACTGGAGAGCAAAGTGCTTGGAAGGACTTGGTCTGAGTATAGAGCCTGTATGTGAGGGGCCTGAGTGATGAGGGTTACTCAGACCATGGCTCAGATTGGTGAGGTGGGTGGGCAGGGATGGGGTGTGGGGGGATAAATTCAAGCGCCAAACATTTGTGAAAGAACAGATTGCTCCAAAGAACTCACAGAATTTTTGCATGGTACCTTAATGAAATGCCAACTCTGCAACACATTGTAAAATGTGTTCCCTCCTAGATATTCCATGATCATCTGTACATGTAAGTGGCATTATTGGAAAGTGGAAGCATTTACCAACCACAAACTGGTAAACCACAAAGTGTTGCAAATTGACATTAGTATTAGCATAAAAACTGTGACCAGGAGCTTCATGGCGTAAATATTCATGTCTGAGTAGATTCATGTCTGTAGATACAATATGTAGGTGGCCTAGTACTTGTGTTCATATACTGCACTATTTTGGGGAAAGAATTAAGACTTTTATTTTGTCTTTCCATTTAACCGTTAATACAGTTTTCTCATGAAGTATTTAAGGCCTATGTGTCAGACACTAAGTGATTTTTATTATTTTTCAACATGCTCTGAACAACTGCGTATCCAAATTATCCTCCCGCTTAATCCTGCATAATAGTCTACCAGCTCATTTAGGAACAAATTGGATTTTAAAACTTTTCTACAGCAAAACTACAGTTTTTAATGGATTGTGGTTGCTTATTGCCCACTATTGTATTTTTAGTCCTCATATAAAGCAATCATATCCTGTCCCAGTTAAGTGTGATTGTGGTTGCATAATCAAATGAGTATAGCAGTACGGTTAAGCTGTGAGATTCAAAACTGCCAACCGTTTAGAAAAAGAACAGAAAATACATTCTCTCTTTTTATCTCACTTCCTGTACTCACACGTTCTTTCTTCATTTGCACATTTTCTTTGATGCATTTTTTTACTTCTGTCTTCTCCATTTGTTCTTTGTCTTCCTCACTCTCCCATCTGTTTCCCTTTCTTTTTACTGCTATCTATTATTTACTGCAGTTCAAAAGAATCACTGTGCTCTTTTTCCTCCCTTTCTAGTGCTTGCTCATACTGCTCCTCCTCTGTGTCCTCATCTTCTATCACCTCTTCACCCACTTCTTCTTCATTGTTATCTATGTGGGAGGTTAAGAATAGTGATGAAGACAGAGAGCAGAGGAGGAGGAACATTAATGGTGTAATCCATATGTACATAACTACTTATAGTCACACACAGCTGCTCTTATTAGAACAACAGTGTTATTATTGCAGGCAATGAATGATACGCTAAACATGAGGGGTTTTTTTAAAAATTTTATTCAGCTAAGTGGTATATATTAAAGGGTGAAATAAAGTTATATAAACTGCTTTGGAAGAAACATTTGCCTTGCTCTCTATAACTCCTTAGTTTAAAAGGGGAAGGAACAGCTAGTGACTGAATAGACAGATGGAAGGACGGATTAGTGGATTAATCGATTTATGGATGGACATGCAGAGGGACTGCTCCGACGGTGACTGACACCAGGACTACATCCATCGCTGCAATGAAGGCTGCCTGCTTCTCCGCCTGGGTCAGCTAAGGCCAGGTTTCAACCAGGCCAGGTCAATCCCTGCTCAAAGGAGGAATGTCAGTAGGCCCCAGCCTGTTCCTGCACCCTTCAAGAGGCTGTTTGACCCAGGGGTTAGGTATGGTATGGTATTTCGTCTGGCAGCTCCCCAAATGACTTAGTCCTCTGAGTATCCTTTAAATCCACTCACACTGAGCATCCTGTGAACCCCAAGCTGGTAAGCCCTAAGCAATCTGAACTGGCCAGCTCAGAGACTTTGTTCCTGGTTTCTGCACTGGCAGAGTGGTTTTAATATCTTGAGTCTGAGGTGATGCTGCTAGATGCGGAGCCATTGTGTCCAGTGTGCCACAGCCCCAGCCCAAGGTGCCTGTGTGCCCTGCGTATCCCTAGCGTCTAGTGTCTTCAGAGGGTCCCAAGCTGCCTGAGTCTGAGCTTGAGCCAAAGTGTCCCAAGCTGCTTGAGCCATTAGATCTTTTTTTACCCAAGATGGCCTCCCTTTATCTTTGGTCTACGGACTTATTTTGTTTTCATCGCCTTTGCTCCATCTCAGCCTCCAGCCAGGCCTCTAGAGGGATACTGCCTTCACAGTTGGCCTTCTTGAGCTTGTGCTTGGCCACTCCTCAGCGGCTGGTTTCCTGCCCTGCTTCACCAATACCCGCACTCTACCATGTCTCGAGAGTGAACCCATCTGCTCTGCCTTCATTGCTGCCAGCCTCCTACCAAGTACCAGAGATCTTCATGTCTGTTGTTGCCACCCCCCTGCCAAGCCTCCTCCTTCTCCACTGCCAACACCAATGACAGTCACCTGCCAAGCAACTAAAGGGTAGGGCTGTGCGATATGACCAAAATCTCATATCCCGATATTAAGACATCTATCGTCCGATAACGATATAAATCACAAAAATGTAACATTTTCTGTAAATTCTGTGAATGTCGGGCAGCTCGACTTGCCTGAAGTGTTTCCAGCTGGGCGTCGCGTACCTGGAGTCGAGTGTTTTAACTGATGCATGAAACGATACATTTGTAGACATAGGTTGTAACGGCCGCCGTTTTCTTTGTGAGTATTTATTACACAGCGTGCTGCGGGGAAAAGCCTGTTCTAACGTTTGAGTCTAAGGTTTATTTTTTAGCACCTGACAGCTCTTTTTTTGCTTCTCATCCGTAAATACTCTGCATCTTTCACGTGATTCAGTTTATTTTGAAAAGTCTCAACAGGATCTTGAGCTTTATTGTGAAAGGTTTATGTGGAAAATAAACAAGCGGACACGAGGTGGTTTTACCGTCGTTGTTGCTAACGAAAACGCATAAAAACAAGCGCTTGTCCGTCTGTAGTGTGGTTATATTAAATATAAGAGAAAGAGAGAACTTTAGGAAATTAATATAGCCACTACAGTGACCATCAAAATAATGAAAAAATATTGCCGTAAACAGTTTATTTTGCGACACCACGAAACAAACGATAGCGTAAAATGAAACGATAGACGTTTTTCTATCGTCATCCGATATATATCGTTATATCGAACAGCCCTACTAAAGGGTACCGTCATCTCCACAAATGCCGGCTGCTTGACAAGCCTTTGGAGGCATCACCTGTTCTGGCCTTGAGTCCAAGAGGTGATGGAGTCAAGGCCATCACTGCCTCTGGTGGAGGCAGTGAAGACCCTCACTGCCTCCACCAGAAGATCTTTGTTCCCTCCCTCATTGGTCTCCTCCAAGGGAATCAGGGGATCTCCAATGCACATCTGAAGAGGTCTGTCCCCTCTGCTCTGTGTCCAGGCCAACCTCCGAGTTCCTCCTCTAGGTTGACCCCCTGAACTGTCCATCTACTCTGCTCAGGAGCTGGGCTGACTACCTGAGTTGTCAATTATTGTTTGTTGGCCTTTCCTGCTCCCTGTTTTTGGTCATGTTTATCGTTCTTTGTTACAGTCCTGGGCCGGTTACCCTGTGTTTTGTGTTATTATTAATCTTTGATTTCATCATGGTTTTCCACTTTTAGTGTTTTGGTTTCTGTTTTGTATTTCTAGCTCCCTAAGTTCTCTAGTATTTCTTGGGTTTTGTTCCTGTGCCCCTCATATTTAGTGTGGGTTTAGTTCTCTCCATGTTCTCTCCCAGTCAGTCGTGTCTCATGTCACTCCTGTCCCTGTGCTCCGTGTTTCCTCTGTTCAGTCTCAAGTCCGTGCCTCTGTGCCTGTCCTGTGTTTCCTGTTTTATTTTCATAGTCCCTGTCCTGTGTTCAGTGTTTTGAGTTTTGCTTTTCCCCTGTCTCGTTACGTCTGATTAGTCCCAGCTGTGTTTCCACCTGTTCCCCATCTTCTCGTTATCCTACCTATGTATTTTAGTCCTCAGTCCTCCCCTTCCTCTGCACTGTCGTACCCTCTCCGTGCTGTGCGTTACCTTTGTGCTCCTGGTTTATTTTGCAACTTGGTAAACTCCTAGTCTCTAGCTTCTTCGTTCTTAGTTCTGTTTCCAAGTTTAGTCTCTTAGTTTCTAGTTATTATGTTCTGTTTCCTGTATTTTGGCATTCAAGTTTTCACAGCACAATAAAAGCTGCCTCTTTTAGTTCATCCCTCTCTGTTCTGAGTCTTGCGTTTGGGTCCAATCTCCTGTTTGCCACACAGCAAACATGACATTTTTGTTAGACTTGGTCTTGGTATCCTGCATTTTGAGTCCTCACTCTACATACTCCACATTATGAGATCCTAAATCTTAGTATTCAGGGGACAAAAGAGTAACAATTCTAACAGACACATAAATTATATAGCTTGATAATCTATAATATAAATCTTGCCACTGAAGGATGCAGGTACAGTTTAATGCTTCGAAGCTTCTGAAGTCTATGTCATCGCCAAGATAACATAGACTTCAGGAGCAAAACAGCAAGACATAGTAGTGAAAGAATCCTTGAAAATATATGGAAGAAATGGCAATGATGGCAATGAAAACAAAGCCAAGAACTGAGAATTGGAGAATAACTTCAGGTCTTCCTGACTTCATCTTGTTCTCAAGTTTCATTGTTTTACCTGTTTACACACTTTCCCATTATTCCACAGAGACAGAAAGGGAAAAAGCAGGGGCTGGAAGCAGAAGAGAAAAGACAGAACCAGAAAAAACTAAATCAATGGATGTTAAGTGATAGGTTTGTAGCTTGAACCTATTCGCTGGAACGTTGAAGGCAATGTGATTACACAGCAAGCAAGACACGAGTAGGCAACATTCTTAATGTTTCACGTGCACGGGAGAGAACTGGACAGGCGCCGTTCCTTCGCTTGACCCCAGTTGCTCTCGTCCGCTCTCCCGTAACACTGCTCTTTTATTGTGGTTACATGAATATGCATAGGTTCATTAACATATGACCTCTTTACATAGGTATACATGTGAACAAAGAATACCTTGTGTGTGTGTGTGTGTGTGTGTGTATATGTGTGTGTGTGGGGTCAAACTGTGACCCCAGGAAGACTCCCCAGAGCCGTCCATCTAAACAAAAGGCTCTTAGACTCAAACAGATATACGTGTGTTTGCTATACCATATATCAGCAAGAGAAGATACGACCTCTCCTAGGAGGTGTGTGATCTATGCCAGAACACTCTGAAGAGGAGTGAACGCACTCCCCTCTTCATGCTACACAGAGTTGTTACAGACCTCCTAGGATGAGACATTCTGTCAATCTACAAATGATTATATACTTCTAAGCATATATGAGTAAATATTTCTAAGCATAAATGACAATCAACAATACAAATCTAACATTTCCCCCCTTTTGGCAATTATGCTAGAAAAGTCCCCAGTTATGATCACCTCATGCCTGACAGTGTCAATGCAGCCATTTTTATACTCAGCATATGTAAACGTACACAGTTTCACAAATGTATTAGCAGTTATCCAAGTTCTCACCCAATGGTAAACTGCATCCTACGAGCAAACAAATGAATTGTTAATGGTCAAAAGAGAAATTAACATTTTCAAGATCACTCCAGCTTGGTTGTGCTCCTCTGCAAGACATGTAAATCACACGTCTCTCTGCAGAGTGGTTTACGTTCTGCAGGGCATCATAAATGTCTCTTCCAGTTGTTTCCATCACTGTTCATAGGACCAGAGTCCAAATGTATGTAGAATAGACATTCAAACATGCGTTGAGTTTGTTGTTTGTCAACATCGTGAAAGCTGCAGACCTCTTCAGCACTCTAGTTTTATGGCCTCTGCCAACCCCCATCACCTCACTTCAGGCCTCCTTGTCCTGTGGGGGATATTTATGACTCCTCCATTGTCCATCCTCTGCAGGAAAAACCCTCTGTGGAAAGGGTGCTGGATCCAGTTATCTTACTGCTGTTATGATCCCAGCAGTCTTCATTGTGCCATCGTATGCACAGTACAGTGACACAGCATTAGGTGATGTTCATCGGAAACTGCTGTCATCACCACCATAGCTTCTGGTTCCTGTGCTTTTCACAGAATCATGATGCCATCCTTGGACTCCCCCTGCGCTGTCAATGGAGCTTGGCACGCTCCCCTCATCCTTCAGGTGCCCGTCTGTCGTCCACAATCTCCTCTGTTGGCCTCTGGAAAGCCCCCTTGGCACAGCTCTCATTCCAACGCAGCTTCGTGGTCCTTGCCGTGGCTGTGGAATCTGATCTCCCAATGGGCCCCAAACAGCTCGACCTTTGACCTCAACCACTGCCTGGACTGTCAGCTATGCCTGGAATGGGTTGCTTCTCACTGGGCCTCAGAAGATTTCTCAGGAGATTCCTTTCAGCAATACTTTAACTGCTGCACCTGTATTTCCTTGCTAGGAGGAAAAACTTCTATTTGGAGAGCATGTAAAGCATCATCAAACCACATTCTTTAGTTCAGTGAGCTTCATTTATGGACCATCAAAGCCTCATCTGAACACAGATGCACCACTTTGCATAAGTTTAATACCTGTTGACTAACTGTTAATCACACAAATCACTGCAACAATCTTAAAAAACATAGTTTAGAAAACATAGAAAACATACACCCCTCCTCTTGACGCATGGACACTCCCATGAGTCAACTCATCAAAACCAGATTCCTGTCGGAAAGAAAAAGGTTAGCTAGATCATGTCCCAGGCACCCTCAGGGCTTCACCTCCTCTGGAGTAGCTCCGTAACCCTGCAATAAAAGATGTTAGTGTGTTTTGCATATTAAGTTTGCTTAAAACCTGGCTCCGCCTGGAGCCTGCATACACACCATCATGGCCTGGAAAACAAGATCTGGAAGTGAAATCAAACTTCACACCTATAAACAATTGTATTATAAGAGTAATAAAGCATTCAGCATCAGCAGGACAAGTATCATGTGCAGGTTTTCTCAAATCAGTAAACTACAATTATTGGCATAATTTGCCTCAGACATGGATCATCCCATGTGCTCAGTTAACATTAATGTAATCGGTGACTTCCCTTAAGCAAAGTCACTCCATGTATTTAACACTAGGAGCTCAGTAGTGGCCAGCTAATGAGCCCCATATCAAACTATTCCACAAACACTGCATCTCTTATTTGCTTTCTCATGTTACTTGTCCGTCTCTGCTGAATCGTCTACATGCACTCTTAGACAAACCAAACATCAGCAACACACATGGACAATCCTGGAGGTCAGGCACAAATTGACAGGGTCCAGAGGTTCTATAAAAAGACCATAAAGTTAGCCATCCATAGCTGTGGAAAGGAGTGACACTAGTTTCAACACAGGAAATTTCTCACGTGTTATTCACATCGTCAAAGTAACCTTCACATTTCCCCAACAACACAGTGTAACAGCATCACCAACTCATAACCTGTAAACACAGTTTTCTTCACACGTAAACCCAGAAATCCTGTAGTAGAAAACATCAACCAGCTGTCCTGGTATAAATCACATGATCAACTCACATGAAGAACTGTAATGCTGTAGAAAAGTTAGCGCTGCGCAGGTGTATACACACTTTCTCACAGTTACCTCTGTGAGCAACACAAGGTAGTGAATAACACCCCTGGTAGATGCACAGACACAGAAAGTGGCATTTAAAAGGTTAAATCATCACGCAACCTCGAATGTTGTTGTCATCTTTCTGCTCCTGTAAAAAGAAACACACTTAGATTCATCTGCACCTTTGTCAGGTGGGGGTTAACTTCGCACAGTGATGTCCGTCAGTCTGTCAACTTCTGTCCGCTTTTACCAGTCAGTCAGTTTTATTTTCTCTCACTCATTCATTCATTCTTTCTTTGCTGACAGTGGAAATTATTGTCGCATTTTCATTTCCACTTCTCAGCAAAATGACGTCATTTCAAAAAGAAAAGAAGAACTTTATATTGGATTATCTCGCTTAATCCTTTTTTGGGTAGGGACCTATTTTCTAATTGTCCCATATAAGTGACTTTCTCCTGAGCCCATTTTAATGTGGAGAAACTCACTTGCAACAATTTTCTCGACGACGCGTCGTATAGCGCTTCTGTTCTAATCGTGCAGATCTGCTCAAACAGAGATTATCAATAAACCTTTCAGTGCACTGTGAAAGTATCAAAATAAAAAGGCCTCGTTAAGTCATGACACACGCTCCTCATCTCAGGAGGGTAAATCATACCACTAGCATGATTTATCATACCATCATACTAATTGGCAGGCTCAACTTCACAACAAAAGAAAAATCATCAGCTAGATTAATTCAAAACCAACCATCAGCAGCACAACACACAACATAAGCCTCATGTCTCATTAGCTATGAATTTTAATCCCCAGGACTGTACTTTTTACTCATTTAGACCACAAATTTTATTTAATTTTCCTTTTTCCCCATCATCATAAAACATGTGACATGTTGTCATGCATTTCGCAAAAGAAGTTTGTTCTTATGTATTCAGAGTTGTGTATCTGGGTGCAGGATTCACTCGCACATCACAACAGGAAACTCAGTGTTTTAGAGTCTCCACTCTAACAAACTCCAACACTTCCCATTCACTCGTACTAGAATTCAGTCCCCTTTCATTAATCTAAGAACCATCAACTAGTTTGCATATCAGCTGTTAACCCACTAAGTTGACAGGACAACAGAAATGCATGTTCAAAATATTATCACAAAAATAGAATTTCCCTCATACAGTAAATTACTTGTGCTGCATCAATCAGGCAGAAAGCATCTCCCAATTTACTATATTAACAACTAAATTTATTGTCTGATCACTGGTTGGTCAAACCAGAATCTTTTTTTTCCCACAAAAGTTAAACTGTTGTCCTGCAACCTAGAGAGTTAACTGTCAGCATTGGATAAATTCAGCATTTGATAACAAGTCTCTGTTAAATTTACACTATTTTAACACTGATGAGAGATAACAAGCTGATCTTCATTGCATGTGTGTTTGTGTTATTAGGCAGGTTTAATCAATGTGTCTGGAGCTGCATCTCCAGCAGGGCATGTTCTTAAAGCTGCCTTTCCTACACACTTCTCTGCTATTATTTGATCCTTTCTTAACTAATGTGCTATGAGTCCACTGGTCTTTGCATCACACCAGGTGACTTGGACAAGATGATAAACAGACTCACATGCTCAAGATGGTGCCTAATCTTCATGAGCTCTCTTGTGTTTGTGTTAGTAGGGTTAATGCACGTTCTGCTTGTGTGTGTGATTTTGTATATGTTTCTTTTTGCAGTGTTTCAGATTCCTTCACAATTTTCCACTTAAGCAGTCAGTATTCTTTTCCCCAGGTTTGCTAACCCAAATTTTGATTTCCCACATTAAACAACAGCTTTCCTCTGTGTCCTTACTTACTGCTCTCACTCTGTTGTCCTCTCCCACTTCAACAGTCCAATAGCCGGCAGTTCTTCTTCAGCTTTGTCCTGTGTTCCACTGTCTCTTCTTGCCATTTTACTCCGAAAGTGTCAAATGTCAAACTCCAACAGTCTCCTCACTTCTCCTCAAACGTCCTTTTCACATGCACAGTGAACTTTGCAGCTTGTTGGAAACACAGTGCCATTCATCCAGTCAGGATGTTGGGTTTGCTCTTCTTCTCCACTGCTGTTTGTCCACACTGCTGCTGCTTGCTGGGTCTCTTTGCTCAGGATTTGCTGCTGTCTCTTTATCTGCCATGTTATTGCTCTTTGGAACTGCATTCCTTGTCTTCAGGGAGGAGTGAGAGCTCACTTGTGAGGATGAGAGACACATGGTGCTGTAAATAAGTTAGCCAAAAACTTGGCCCGAATGTTTCCAATGATGTTAAACTATAATTTCCTTCCGACCGCTACATGTGGGAAATTGATCCGGGTCTGCTCCTCACCTGCAAGTGACACACTGAGACATTTTGATCATTATTCTCATTACTTAACCGACACACAGAACTCTCTCTCTGTTTTTTGTGAACTCTCCTTTCTTAAAAGCAGAAAGTGAGATTGTAATTGTTCTTGGCTGATAAACACAAAACCTTTTTCCTATTATTGTTTTCATCTACAATATAAACTTCGTCTCTTTTTTTACTCTTTTTTTATAACTGGTGACCTGCAGAATCACCGTTCTCACAATTGGAGGCAATTACTTTTACACAGCTGTGACGTCAGGCACATTCACACTCACTCTTTTCATCTGCATAAATAAACCATATGGCTGATGATATGTGCCATGGTGATCCATAAGCATGATCACAAGTTTATTTAATTATTTTTCAACCCAACAAAGCAAATAAACAAAAACATGATGCTGATGCTATGAACACTCTACACATATGAATCAAGATCCAGGAAAACTGCTGCGCATCTGAAAGAAGAAGCTGAACTCACGGATACGCTACATACTCGAGTTATCATAGTTCTCTTCCCCTTTCTTTGATGAGTTCTCAGCCAGCTCCCAATCTGATAATGTGTAGCTTGCTCATCAGCTCAGAAGAGACAGCAACGCAACCTCACACAGTGGTTGCGTGCTTTGCCCACAGTGGCAAAGACTTACACTTTCATATTCAATTCAGCTTCTCCATCATGTAGTTTTCAGCTGTTTCATACAAGGTCAAACATAGTAGTTGTTTTCATAGGTGTGCTCTATATCTCAACAATGGCTCATATTAAGATGACAGTTTTTCAAACAGGTCAAGCGCCTCTATGCACGTAATTAGGTAAAATATTTACCTATTTACTTCATCTCATATGTGATCGCACTGAATTTGAGCAACCTTAAGCTTAATGCAGATTACTTTTAACAATTGGTTAAACTAATGGTCTGGAGCACAGGCTGTTGTTGATCAGGGCACTCTAAAGAATCATCTAAACATTTTGTGTCAGCAAAGGGTGGGGGAAGCCATTCACCAGAGCATAGCTTAACTGCTGCTGATGTGGGCTGGCCTTCTCCACGGCTGCTGTGTTTCCTAATAACTTCTAACATTTGAATCTCTGCCATTTATAAGCCTGCGATTAACCGCACAGCTCAGGTCCGCGTGAACCCGCGCAGCTAAGGAGCCGTCACTTTTTTTTTTTTTAAATACTGTGCACTCCCAGGAGTGAAGTCCAGCATAAATGTCTGTCACGCTCGGACACACTCTTGGTTGCTTAGGAACCAATGATAACAACAACAACCGTGTCCCAGACCACGCCTGCTCTGCAGTCATTAACACAAACACACTCAACACAACAACAACAACACAAAATAGGCCTATTGTCCAGCACAGTCTGGACTCCGCGGAACTTCTCAACGCCCCACTGAGCGGCGGAGAATGTATTACAGGACCCCACAAAGCGGTCCGTATTTCGCCCCACTAAGACGGCGAACCAAAAAAGTTCGAACTGCGCAACTCTGCGACTTAATGCTTCTGTACAACAACTTCACTGAGCGGTTTTGTACATCGCCCCACTAAGACGGCGAATTTTAGCCCCACTAAGCGGCCACGAACAACGCCCCACACAGCCGGCGAAGACGTACAGTTATAGAGATGTACTCTAAACTTACTCGGTGTTGCTTAGCGTGTAATATCAGCCTCGGATCCCGCCGATCGTCATTCGTCGAGGAGAGAAAACGGACAGCTCATCCACGCCATCACGTCCGCTGACGTCAGGGTTCTCTCCTCGGTGAATGCCGACTCCAGGGATCCGGCGTCGAAGGACCAATTAATGATAGGTTTGTAGCTTAAACCTATTCGCTGGAACGTTGAAGGCAATGTGATTACACAGCAAGCAAGACTCGAGTAGGCAACATTCTTAATGTTTCACGTGCACGGGAGAGAACTGGACAGGCGCCGTTCCTTCGCTTGACCCCAGTTGCTCTCGTCCGCTCTCCTGTAACACTGCTCTTTTATTGTGGTTACATGAATATGCATAGGTTCATTAACATATGACCTCTTTACATAGGTATACATGTGAACAAAGAATACCTTGTGTGTGTGTGTGTGTGTGTGTGTGTGTATATGTGTGTGTGTGGGGTCAAACTGTGACCCCAGGAAGACTCCCCAGAGCCGTCCATCTAAACAAAAGGCTCTTAGACTCAAACAGATATACGTGTGTTTGCTATACCATATATCAGCAAGAGAAGATACGACCTCTCCTAGGAGGTGTGTGATCTATGCCAGAACACTCTGAAGAGGAGTGAACGCACTCCCCTCTTCATGCTACACAGAGTTGTTACAGACCTCCTAGGATGAGACATTCTTTCAATCTACAAATGATTATATACTTCTAAGCATATATGAGTAAATATTTCTAAGCATAAATGACAATCAACAATACAAATCTAACATTAAGACAGGAGGACATAAAGAGAGGGATTCAGCAGACAGGCACACTCTGATGATCCATCATGGCAAAACGCAATCCCAGCGGTGACAGGATTTAGAACAGGACTTCCCGGAGTCTAGATGCTGGTGTTGGTGAGGATGCAGCCTGAGGTTTGGATGGAGCTCTGACTGAGGCGTCTGGGATATGGAGATGGGGAGGAAGTGGGCTGCATGAATGAGAGTCTAAAAGGGAGAATGGCAGAGAGCACAGACTTAAACCAAGCAAAGCGGAGGCTGATTGGCTCAAAGAAGCCAGACAGGATGATGACTGGACTAGAGTAATGATGCCAATATTGAGACTGACTGTGTGGGAAAGTGGTAGAGTGAACTTATCTATAAGCTTCATATTTGAAAAATATTATTTGAAAAAAAATGGGTAGTTTAAACAATGAGTTCTTGATCTCAGCTTGTCAGACACTGATCCTTGGTGTTTATATTTTAAGGCACTGGGAACCCTTTAGGGTCACTTTTTAATATGCTGGGAAGTGTTCCACATTAGCATAATGCAGCTTCAGGAAGCATTACATGATGTGACAGAGAGGCATGTTGTGCATTAAGTCATAGAACTTCATCTTTTTGCACACTGTCTAGAAAATTGTTTCCTAACAGTAATTCTTTTGTTGTTGACTTCTGGGGCCGTATTAACAAACTTTCTAAAAGTCTAAGCTCTAAGTTCGTCCCCAACTTTTTACTTTGGTGATGCTGTATGAGTCGTTCTTTTAAAAGGTGTGAATCTTTAATAAAAGTATATTATAGTGATGCTGGGTATAAAATGGGCAGTGTATTATCAGCATTTCTCAGACAAAGAAAAAATAGTGGAAGGACAAAACATGTGAAAACACTAGTCAACCACTTTTTCCTTCAAGTGAGAAAATTGGATATTTGCATTTTGCAGACTTGAGATAATTCGCAATGATCTTTTTAAGAGAAGATTCATCACTGAAGCATATTTTATGTATATTCTGGTGCTTAAACAAATAGCTCGATAAAAATTCCCCAAAATTTAAATGATGCCAAGTTAATAAAACACTAAGATGTTTTTGGTGCCTTTCATTAAAGATGCTTTTGTTGAAGCATACTCCTGTGTTAACACCAGACACATTAACCCTCTAAGATCAGTTTTCATCAGTGACAACCCAAACCGTAGGCCCAAACCCTAATCCTAGGGTTTTGGAGAAAAGCAAAAGCTCATCTTTTGAGAAAATGAAAATAATTTGTGTGCAAGTTGGAAAATTTTTCTTATTATTCCAAGTTTTGACAGTCTTTTATGCAAACTAAAGTGATGTATTCTGATAGTATAGGTTTGGAGTTGGAGTCATCCTCAGTGATGACTTTGACCTCAGAGGGTTAACATTCTGGTGAGTTTAAAGTCATGTGTCAATTCATTTTATGTGACGTAATGCTATGGGAAAATATAACTTTAAGAAAATATTCTGCTGAGTCTTGTTAATCAGAAGATTAAAAAAATGTAACTGAAACACATCAAAATGTGTTTCCTAAAACGTCCTTTTGGCTTGTCTCCAAAACATAAGGATTCCAGGCTAGAGTTTGGGCTGTCACCAGTGACGATTTAGACCTCAGAGGGTTAAAAAAGGGTAAACTTTTAGTAAATTAAAAAACTAAATAAAGTTAGTAAATTAATAAACCATATGAAGACCCATTTACACATACTAGCCTACTGTGTAAGTGGGTCTGTCATCTCAAATGTTTTGTATGCTGGATGTATACATTTATTAAACTGAGATGTGTTCCAAGTTCAAACTATTTCTCACCTTAGGAACTTGCTTAAGTATGAAAGTAGATTAGGCTTAGTTAAAAAAAAAAATGGAGGCGGATGGAATTTTTATTTATTTATTTATTTTCAGAATTTAAAGGAAGAAAAGTCTGTTTTTTCTCTCAGAATTCTGACTTTTTTTTCTGAGAATTTCAGAGGTTTTACATTATTCTCAGAATTATCAGAAAAAAATCAGAATTCTGACAAAATAATTTCAGAATTCTGTCATTCTCAGATTGGAAGAGGATTAGGGACACTGAAAAAAAATGGCGGGGGGGGGGTGTCTTTTTTTCCCCCAGAATTCCAGAACATCATTGGAATTCTGAGATTAATGTCAGAAATTCTACAAAAAGGATTATGGCCACTATAAAAAACAAAAACCAAAAAGGTGGGTGGCTTTGAATCTTTTTTTTTTTTTTTAAAGGCGGTGGTTTCACTCACTTTTTGGTTTGGGTTAGACCCTTCCTTCCCACATCCTATCACAATATTGAACAAATAAGGAGGTAAAACGTTTTCCCCTCTTCACTGACCACCTCCTGTGCAATAAAGATATTGATGCAGAGTACATTTGGCTGTGGTCTCAAATTTTGTATTTAGACTATCAAGGGACTTCCGCTAGAGTATATCAAACTAATGTCTATATTTATTTTAAAAGTCACTTGAGCAATTTTCCGATCGACTGCAGGTTCACTCATTTGATTAAAAGAACTTGGTTAAATACTACTGTTTCATGTTTAGATCAGTTTTTCACACAGATATTGAACACAGCACACCTGCAATACTTAATACCACCACATCAGTGATGTATGATAATATACCATACCAAAGTGCATATCTATGTAAACAAATAAATCACAAGACCCAAAACATGTTAGACATATGTGCACAAATGCAGGAACTTTCAAAGATTGATCTCACACACTTTAGTCACCTGAAATATCATACTTCTGAGCAGGTACTTTGCAACTGAGAGCAAAAAAGCAAGAGAAAGTTGCATCTGATGTTTGCATTTCCTTTAAAGCCTCTATTGATGATCAGCCATAGTTGAACATGCCCATAACATAAAACAATATTGTCTATTAGTTATTTTAACCAAAGCAACAGTTTTACTCAGGCATGTGTGCATGGAACATGTTTGGGGCCTAACATTTGCATGTTTGTGTATTTTATGCTGTAAGGAGTGCTGCAGAAGTGACTGATGGCTCACAGTACTTTGTGCTGCTGATGATCACAGACGGCGTCATCTCAGACATGGCTCAGACTAAAGAGGCAGTTGTCAATGTGAGTATACATAGCACACTACACACAGAACATTAAATTGAATGTAGAGGCAGCACATCAGTGGGATCCACATTAACCCAAGACAGGTGATATGATGTTTAAAAGCTTGTATAATAGCATAAACTGTGATGAACGCAGCTATCAAGTTTGAAAAGTGAAGTTAGTAAGAAAGTGCCTGCTTTTTCAGAAGTCATTTAGATTTAAAATATGAACAGAAATGAAAAAAAAAAAACAATGGGGGGAAAAAAGAAGAGGAGAAAAAAGTCAGAAGTTGATGACCTCATGTAGACTCACCAGTCACAGCTGTAAACGCTGACATAAACAAAGTCAGGCTTGCCTCAACCCACACTTGGAGGAGTACCTGTAGAGTACTAGAGGCCCGGGAGCTTCAGGGTTCTGCACAGTATCTTTGCTGTTCCCAGGACTGCGCTCTTCTGGATGGAGATCTCGGATGTCATTCCTGAGATATGCTGGAGCCACTTGCCCAGTTTGGGGGTCACTGCCTCGCGTGCTCTGATTACCACAAGGACCACTTTTCCCTTCACCTTCTATATCTTCTTGAGCTCCTGTCTCAGCCCTTGGTATTTCTCCAGTTTTTCCTGTTATTTCTTCCTCATTTTGCTATCATTTGGTATAGATAGATCTATTACTACGTCTTCCCCTGCTTGTCCACCACTTTCCTTTCCGGTTGGTTGGCCATTACTAGTTTGTCTGTCTGTATTTGGAAGTACCACAGGATCTTATTCGGTCATTCCGAAACATCCTGGGGCACATATCCCATTACCCACAGAGCAAGTAGGTCTGGCCCAGATCTGGTATCAAGCCGGCACTGCTGGCTGACTTCTGGCATGATAAGACGTATGTCTTCCAGATATGGGCCAGGCCTGGCATAGATGGCACTGTGTATGTGATGGCATGCCATATCTGGCCTGATTGTGGTTTGGTCTATGTGGCCCAGGCCCATAGAAAACAGGTCTGGTCTGGATCTGGCATCAAACTGGCACTTCTGACTGACCGGTGTCATGGCAGGGTGTATGTCAACCAGATGTGGGCCAGGTCTGGCAATGATGGCACTATTTATGTTCCTATTTTCCTATTTGAATTAGAAGACCCAAATGCCATGTTGCAATACTATACTGCTATAGTAGCCAACGTTTCGAATGCAGATTTGACAGGTTTATGAGTGTACACTTTATCCAAAACCTAGTGACGGTTTACTCATCTTTGCCAGTGGGTGGCTGTAGCTCAGGAGGTAGAGCAGGTCACCTACTGATTGGAACATTAGTGGTTCGATCCCTGGCTCCTCCAGTCTGCATGTCAAGAGTGTGAATGTGTATGAAAGTAGTTAGGAAGCACTCAGCTTAGAGAAAGTGTGTGATTGGGTGAATGTGGCATGTTGTATAGAGCACTTTGAGTAATCCGGGAGAGTAGAAAAGCGTTATATAAGAATCAGTCCATTCACTGTCTGAACAGAAGAAAGTTTTGTCATGTTACTTTTGCACTGTTTTTCACGTTCTGGCACGTTGTTATTTCATGGCTTGATTAAGGTACACATTAGGCTGACATCTGGGGCCAGAGCTGAAACTGTTCTGGGCCAGCACAGGACCACCAGTGTGTCTGCAACTGGCCTTGTGCTGGCCCATGTGTGGACTACATCTGGCAAACCAGATCTGGGCCACCAAAGGGCCGTCATTCTTTGCGGTATGTGGGCCATGTGTAAGCACATTGTGTGGGCCAGATCCGGGCCATACCAATTTTGCTATGTGGGTTATGACTTCAGGGCTTCCAGTCCATGCTCGGCACTGATGTTTTTGTATACTATGGCAGTCACATGGTTTTGGGGTTCCATGTATGCCTTGCCTGCCAGCATCTTTCACCCTGCTGTTATGTGCTGGATTGTCTCAGGGGCATCTTTACACAGCCTGCACCTGGGGTCTTGCCTGGTGAGATAGACCCCAGCCTCTATGGATCTTGTGCTCAGTGCTTGTTCCTGTGCTGCCATGACTAGTGCCTCTGTGCTGTCTTTCAGTCCAGCTTTGTCCAGCCACTGGTAGGACTTCAGGACTGAGTGGATATCAGCCACTTCCTTTATCTGATCACACAGTTTATTTTTTATTGGTATGATGCTAGAGTATGTGTCTAAGTTATTAGGGATCAACTAGGTAGTTTGATTAACCATTGCCATGACTAGCATGCAATGTAGAGAATCTCAAAGTTACACTGATCAATATTCAAATGAATAATAACGGAAATATGGAATGGAAGTATTCTCTGTGTTACCCCGGGCAGACTGGCTTTCTGTGACCTTAGCGGAAGAGAACGGATGTATGGATGGATGGGAAATATTTTGATTTACACATACTGTGGTTAACTAACCGGTGTCTGGTCGACGAAATGTGTTTGTATTGGACTTAAATTAGATTCTACTGCAGAAGTAAGAGAAACGGGCAGAGCGAAGGACTGGTACTAATTCCATTAGTACCAGCCTCAACGACTACCGACCAGTTGCTCTAACACCTGTTATAATGAAGTGCTTTGAGAAACTGGTCCGACGTCACATCATGTCCTGCCTGCCACCCACACTCGACCCACTCCAGTTCGCATACAGAGCTAACAGATCAACTGAAGATGCCATTGCTACAACGCTCCACACCACCATCTCTCACCTGGAAGTGCAGGGCCGTTACGCCAGGCTGCTCTTTGTTGACTTTAGCTCTGCTTTCAATACGATACTCCCGGACAGACTAATAGATAAACTGCTGGAAATTGGACTTCCTTCTACCACCTGCCGCTGGATCAGAGACTTCCTGTCAGACCGTGTACAGAGAGTTAGAGTGGGGCCTCATCTTTCCTCAGCCCTCAGCCTCAACACCGGCTCTCCACAAGGCTGTGTACTGAGTCCCCTACTGTACACTCTGTACACACATGACTGTGTTAGTACCCACCCAGACAACGCAGTCATCAAGTTTGCAGATGATACCACCGTGGTGGGGCTCATCTCAGGGGGAGATGAGACGGCGTACAGAGCTGAAGTTCAGAGGCTGTCAGATTGGTGTGTAGATAACAACCTGGACCTCAATACCACCAAGACAAAAGAACTGGTAGTTGACTTCAGAAGGAGGAAGTCCGAGCTGCAGCCTGTCAGCATCAACGGGGAGTGCGTGGAAAGGGTCTCCAGTTTTCTCCAGTTCCTGGGTGTGCACATAGACACAGACCTCCAATGGAGCTCATCTCTGTGGTTTTAAAGAAGGCCCAATAGCGTCTCCACTTTCTGAGAATCCTCAGAAAAATGGACCTGAAGAAGGAGCTGCTGACCGTCTTCTACCGCTGCTCCATTGAAAGTGTGCTGACATATTGCATCGGTGTATGGTTCTCCAGCTGCACCACAGCACACAGAAAGGCACTCCAGAGGGTCATCAATTTGGCCCAAAAAATCATTGGACATCCTCTTCCCTCCCTGAAGGACCTGTACAGCACTCGCTGTCTCAAGAGGGCACGCAGCATCCTACGGGACTGTACACACCCAGGACATCGGGTGTTTAAGCTGCTGCCGTCTGGCAGGAGGTTCAGGCTGCTGAGGTCCCGAACAAACAGACTCAAGGACAGCTTTTACAACAGGGCAATAGCCCTAATCAATGCAAATAGCTGACCTGATTGGCTACCTGCCTGGACTTTTTTTTTTTTTTTTTTTTTTTTTTAGGGGGAGGTAACAATGTTTAAAACAATAACAATAATAATATTTATATTTATAACAAGGTGCAATAATAATTAATGTGCAATAATAACAGTGTGCAATACACATACACTTATTCTTCTTTTTTATTTCTAAGTTAATATACTGTGTTGTGTTGTTTGTGTTGTGTTGTGATGTGTCATATCGTGTCGTGTTGTGTTATATGTAGTGCCAACGTAGGACAGTTTTTCCAATTTCATTGTACTATTGTACTATGTATGACTGTGCAATGACAATAAAGAATTATCTTATCTTATCTTATATTATAAAGTTCTGGAAAAAAAAAACAACCCACAATTGAAGTTCAGTCAAACTGTATCAGGTAAAGCTAGCTTTTCACAGCTATGCCATACCGTATATCGCTGCATTACTGTGTAAAACTGTCTTTCAAGGAGTGGGGGAACTGTAATCTCTCTCGTATTCATTCTATGCTCCTTCCACAGGCAGCCTCTCTGCCAATGTCTGTCATCATAGTAGGAGTGGGCCCTGCTGAGTTTGATGGTAAGTGCTTGTGTGTGTCATGGAAGAGGGGATGTGCTGAATACTTTCACACTGACAGATACATTTCAGAGACGTCGTTATTTGTTTCACAAATACAATTGAGCATCTGTTTCTTTGCTGTGCTTCATTATGCAGCAGTGTTAAAACCAACCTTGCAGGAGCAAAGAACATTTCAGCCTATATAGTGCGTATTCCAGAGCACAAACCTCATCGGTTCCTATTTACAGTTAGAGCTGGGCGATATGACCCAAAATTCATATCTTGATATTTTTTAGCTGGATGGCGATATAAGATATATATCTCGATATTTTTTTAAAGCCATAAAGTAAGAACAAAAAGAGAGTTCTTAGTCAAAGCTGTGTCCCAGATGTCACACAGGCACTTTTATTAACATACAGCTTAGATATACATGAAAAAAACTACTCAAAAATAAATTATGAGCATTTATTAAATAATGATGCTCTATAAATAAAAGAAAACTATGTTGTTTTGTGCATAACAAAGAGCTCACAATTGTGCAGTCAAAATGTAAACTAACAGGCGCTGAGCATAATAACAAAGACAGATTTCACAGCTGCTCTGTTCCCAACTGCTACTGCGTGACTGACAGCCTGGAGTTTGAAATCCGCTTCGTAACCATGTCTCTGAACAGGAGCCATTTATGGTGCTTATACACACACAATACAGTAATATTACGTTGAAGCACAGTACGTATCACTCCGCGAGGCTCCTCGGTAGCCGTAATGCTCCAACAATCCATCAAGCGGTGCAGCTCCGTAGCTTACCAAAGTCGAACTAAAACATTTTTTGACAGATTGCTGAGCGCTGTGTATCACATAAAATCGGTTCGCGGTCATCAAGCACAACCAGAATTCATACAAAAGGCGCGCAGTCAACTTTTGAGAAAATGAAAGGATTTCAGGCCGTGCATGGCGTTAGCGTGGCTAGCTCGTTAGCGTGGTTAGCTCGTTAACACGTTGACGCCGTCCAGCCCCATGCACGGGGCAATGCGCAGTAACTCATTAACGGAGATTTGCCGCGTTCATCTTGTCATTGCCTGCAGGTGAAGCGATGGGGGAGGAGGGGGAGTTGTGTTCAGTGAAGGAGAGGCGAGGTCGAGTAACGTTGCGTAAAGACAAAAGTGGACGAAAGAGAGGCAAACTTGCGGCTCCGCAACTATAATTATAACGTAACATAGACTATATCGATATAAAGGATATTGTCACATCTTATATCTCGTATAAAAATATATCGATATTTTTAAAAAACTCGATATATCGCCCAGCTCTACTTACAGTATATGTCTGTAATATCATTCAGTCCTCCATATGGTTTAATCATTTAAAATGGAGCTGTAGGAACCCACAGAAAATGTCAGCCTCAGTACATCCAAGGAGATAAAAATGTCCCAGTGGAAAACCCAACCTATTTAAAATGAATACCAAATACAAACTGGCATGAAAAGTCAAATGGCTCCAGGACATTACAAGAAATA
The DNA here is from genome assembly GCF_001858045.2 of Oreochromis niloticus. Taxonomy (NCBI): domain Eukaryota; kingdom Metazoa; phylum Chordata; class Actinopteri; order Cichliformes; family Cichlidae; genus Oreochromis; species Oreochromis niloticus. The sequence goes on from NC_031970.2 coordinate 36,780,113, forward strand.
ATTAAATTTGGGCTCTTGAGAGAAAAATAAATAAATTACAGACATGTGGTTCCAAACGAGATCAGAGATTTTCCTTATTTTCTCCTTTTCCTCCTATGTTCTTAAATGTTTTTTGGTTAATCACGGCAAAAGCATTTCCTGAAGAAAATGTCCTGTGACTGCTGTAAAGCTGACTGAAGCAAGTATATATACATATATACACATATATATATACATATATATATATATATATACACATATATATATACACATAAAAAAAACACCCAGCGCGCCCCTGCGGGCGGTTTATCCTTCAAGCTCGGGTCCTCTACCAGAGGCCTGGGAGCTTGAGGGTCCTGCGCAGTATCTTAGCTGTTCCCAGGACTGCGCTCTTCTGGACAGAGATCTCCGATGTTGTTCCCGGGATCTGCTGGAGCCACTCGCCTAGCTTGGGAGTCACCGCACCTAGTGCTCCGATTACCACGGGGACCACCGTCACCTTCACCCTCCACATCCTCTCGAGCTCTTCTCTGAGCCCTTGGTATTTCTCCAGCTTCTCGTGTTCCTTCTTCCTGATATTGCTGTCATTCGGAACTGCTACATCGATCACTACAGCCGTCTTCTTCTGTTTGTCTACCACCACTATGTCCGGTTGGTTAGCCACCACCATTTTGTCCGTCTGCATCTGGAAGTCCCACAGGATCTTAGCTCGGTCATTCTCCACCACCCTTGGGGGCATCTCCCATTTTGACCTCGGGACTTCCAGGTTATACTCGGCACAGATGTTCCTGTACACTATGCCGGCCACTTGGTTATGGCGCTCCATGTATGCCTTGCCTGCTAGCATCTTGCACCCTGCTGTTATGTGCTGGATTGTCTCTGGGGCATCTTTACACAGCCTGCACCTGGGGTCTTGCCTGGTGTGATAGACCCCAGCCTCTATGGATCTTGTACTCAGAGCTTGTTCTTGTGCTGCCATGATTAGTGCCTCTGTGCTGTCTTTCAGTCCAGCTTTG